>NC_133659.1:200285365-200589888 GCF_037893015.1 Macrotis lagotis
TTTGTCAATGTTTTTTTAAAAATATGATATGCAAAACCAGCTCTAATCAGAGCACAGTTAGGACAGTCACCTTCCCCAATTCTGTACATTATGTTTCTGTTAATACAGCTTAATATCACATTTAAATGTTTGATAATTACATCAATGCCTTAACAGTAAGACATTGAATCATTTAAAGCCCCTTGGTCTTTTTCAAATTTTATTTATTTAAGGCAATGGGATTAAGTGAGTTGCCTAAGGTCACACAGCTAGGTAGTTATTAAGTGTCTGAGGCTAGATTTGAACTCAGGTTCTCCTAACTTTAGGGCCAATGCTCTATCTACTGTGCCACCCACCTAGCTGCTCCCCCCCCCCCGTCTTTTCACATGAACTATTATGTAGTCATTTTTGAATTTTTGCTTTTATAGTTGATTATTTAAGCCCAAGAGGAGAACTTTATATTTACCACTGATTTCATCTCACTAGTTTGGGGTCAACCTATGGAAATGTAGCTGAGCCATTTTCCTCACTTTATTAACCATTTCTTGGTTATCTTTTAAGTATCTGAAAGTCCTGTTTTTAGGGGTAATCTGTCCCTAAGAGGTCAATTTCAACAAGTCTACCATGAAGCTGCTGCTCTCTTCTACCTTTTGTGAAATGATTAATTAACATTAATCTAAGGTTTGACTGAGAGACTTCATCTAAGCCAGAGAGCCTGGCAGCCTAGGTCCTGAGCCACGGTTTAAAGAAGGCCTTGAATAATTTGTCTTGGGTCAATTATATGTGTACTTATAGAGAGAGTTAGAGGGGTTTAGGACTAGTAAAAAAAAGCTTGTGACCTTTGGAAAAGTATGTGCCAAAGACATTAGATGTTGAATAATGTCAGCTTCACAGCTAGGTACTGGGAGTCTACTTAGTATATAGCTTACAGATATTATTTCTTTCACATGAATGTGAGCTTCCTATATTCCTCCAGGCAGGATCTGGGTTTTGCTTTTTTTTTTTTCCCTCTGTAATCTCAAGTTTTAATCAAAACACCTTGAATGTAGTTTGGTTTAGTCATTTTTCAGTCATATCCAACTCCTTGTGACCTTATATGGGATATTCTTGGCCAAGATCTGAAGTGGTTTGCTATTTCCTTCTCCAGCTCATTTTACAGATGAGAAAACTGAGCCAAAAGGGTAAAATGACTTGTTCAGGGTCACACAGTTACTAAGTTAGTTCACATTTGAACTCAAAGCTGAGTCTTCCTGATTCTACCAGACAAGGCACTCTATCAATGTGTCACCTACAAGCTCCAAAGATATAGATTAGTTAGCAGTTAATAAATGCTTATTGATTACTGTGCCTTCTTGATGAAAAACAAGTTTAAAAACTCAACTTGTTTAATCTAGTTTCTGGTGGATGAGGAAGAATAAAAGGGAATTTCCACTCTCTTTAATGTGTCTTTGACTTTCCCTCAAGTTGTATATTTTTTTTAAGTTGTATATTTCTAAGAGGAAACATAGAGAATCAATTCAAGCTATTGTATGAACCTGACAAAAAACAATTTGACTTCACATTCTTATTTCCCTTTCTCTTGGAGGAGTGGTTGGTCATTTGCAGTCATTTGTTCTGGGATTTTCTAAATGACTTTCAAACAGGAATGAAAAAGAATTATTTGATCCTCTCTCCCTTAAGATTCTTCAAAAACAGAAGTCAATGACTCAAGGCTTTGTGTTCACTTCTTTTGTTTTGTACAACTTGTTAATATTGTCCCCATATTTTTTTTTTACAATTCTTATGGCTAATGTTCCTTCTCCTTTGGGCCATCTGTAACCTATATCAACCTTAGCTAAAAGGTCTTTGAAGTTCAACAGGCAGTAAAACATTCATTTAAAAAGATGGGAAGTCATGAAAATGAGGCTGCAGAAATGCTGGCAAAAGATTGTTTCCTGTTTCTTGTAGTGTCTCTTTTAGGAATTACCATCACAATGAAAATAAAGGAGTGATTAAGCATGAATAAGAATAGATCAGAAAAAAGGAAAAGATCTGGGGTTGACACTAACTTAAACTCAACACTATTGGGAACTGAGATATCTCAGAGTAAGATTTTAGCCTAAAAACACAGAAAAATTGAGGAAAGGTGTAGTGATAGAGAGGTGTTGAGAGTTCCATTTTAAATACTTTCAGGTCAATTTTTCAAATTAGAAAGTTGTAGAGGAATCTGGAGAATCCAATTGTTCCAGACTACAAGAAATGATGCTGCCTACTGATGGGCTTTAGGCATCAAATGGTTCTGGGGGGACTGACAAAGGCATCTCTCATATACAGCCCTCACCCTCTGACTTTGGCTACACCAACAGTCTTCCACAGCTGGTCCTCCTGCCTCGAGTCACTCCCCACTTTAATCCATTCTCCACTCAGCTGCCAGGGTAATTTTTCTAAAATCTCAGAGTCCACATGTCACCCCTTGCAGTTCAGTGAGCTCCAGTGCCTTTTCCTTCCCTGCTCGTTTTGAAAGTCTTCATAAGCTGGCCATTCCTAGTTTTCTGGTTTTCTTATACCTTCTTCTCCTTCATATATTCTATGACTTAGTGACACCAGCATTGCAGCATCTTCACCCCAACTACAACCATAGTCACCACAACTAGAACTTTAATAGCTAACATTTATTATGAACCAGGTGTCAATGATTACTAAGAACTTTATAATGATTATTTCATTGATCTTTACAACAATCCTGCTATTACCCCCATTTTAAAGGAGAAGAAACTGAGACAAATAGAGATGAAGTGACTTGCCTAGAGTCTGAATTCCTAAGTGTCTGAGGCTGGATTTGATCCTGAGTCCTCTTAAATTCAGGCCCAGAGCTGTCTGCCCCATGACCCCCCCCCCCCCCCTCAATTCCATCCCTTGCCCTCTTGCCTTGTTCTGGCTGTCTCCTCTGCCTAGAATGTTCTGTTCCTCACTTCTACCTCTTAAGACTCACCTACATCTTACCTTTGCATCAGGCCTTTCCTCATTCCCCCAGTTGCTAATGCCTTCCCCCTTCAGACTCCCATCTACTCTGTATATAATTATCTACATACATATATTCCTAGCTTATATTTAAATATACTTAGCTATTTGCATCTTTTCTCTCACTTTAGAATATAAGAGTATGGTGCCTGGCACACACTAAGGACTTAATAAAGGCCTACTGACTGAGCCATATCTAATGCCACAAGGTTCCGTCCTGACCCATGCTAGATGTCCTTCTAACATAGGATCACCAGAGACCAGTGCTGGCCGACTTTCCCAAGGCCTCAGGGAACAGAATTCTGGAAATTTGAAAACTGGGTGGATCTTTGAATTTCATTACTCTGTACAAGATTCCAAGGAAAGGATATTTTCTTTGTCTAGGGACAAACTCAATGAATCTTTCATATTCCTAGTGCATTGTCAATGGGGAGATGTTTTATAAAGTTTTAAGCTTAAGACCCTTGTGCCCCTCCACAACTGGCAAATTTTAGATAATAGTAGCTCCACTGTAGGCTTGGACACTAATCTAGATGATGGTTTCATAGAATTTTAGGGCTGGGAAGGAGCTCAGAGGCTGCCCAGTTATTCACTACTGGTGCTGCCAGCACCAAGTTGGATGCTAGTTTAATCACTAAACTTCTTAATCATTCTCTGTCCTAATGCCAGCTAAGGCAATTTCCTTGGACATAACAAATTCTTCCTCTGAAGAGAAATAGCAGCCATATGAATAACTCAGCAATTCAATTTGGGTTTGCCTACTTCCACACAGTGGCAGGAGAAAATAGTAGGAAGAATAATTGATGGGGAATCCCAAGACATCAACAATCATTTATCAAGTACAGTCTGTATTCCAGATCCCTTGCTAAGCAATGGATCTGTGTGCCTCTAACTATAAGACTTCGGGTAAGACACTTGCCTTATAATTTCTTCCTCTGTAAAGTGAAGGATATGAACATTATGACCTGTAAGGTCCTGTATGCACAGTTACATACATGTACACATACCTACATAGGTAAAATGGGTCTCAAAAGTAAAAGTTTAGAAAGGGTTGCTCCTATCTCCCTGGAGACTACAATGTCTGTGCTGGTGAGTGGTCTCTTTTCCCAGGTAATTTTCTGTTTGTGAAATTTTAGATAACATAGAAACATAGATGCCAATCCTAGCATCTTCTCTGGGGTTTTTGCTTGGAATATGTTTTTAGATGGGAGCTTGCTTTTAAAAGTCATTTATATTAATGCCATTGATGACCATTCAAGTAACTATCATGCATTTATGGGATTACTATTGTTTTTTTTTTGTTTGTTTGTTTTAGGTTTTTCCAAGGCAGATGGGGTTAAGTGGCTTGCCCAAGGCCACACAGCTAGGTAATTATTAAGTGTATGAGACTGGATTTGAACCCAGGTACTCCTGACTCCAGGGCCAGTGCTTTATCCACTGCGCCACCTAGCCGCCCCTACTATTGGTTTTTCAACTGCATTGTACAGTGTCTAGGGCAGGTAGGAGGTCATTGTGCATAGGAAACTGGGTCTGCAGTTAAGACCCCAAGCCTGGTGTCAAATCTGGCTTCTTGTTGTATGACCCCAGACAAATGACTCAACTATGTTTGCCTCAGGTTCCTCATTTGTAAAATGAGCTAGAGAAGGAAATGGCAAATCACTCCAGAATCTAAATGGGGTCACAGAATCTGAAACTACAGAACAACAACAGTGATTACTCAAATGATGGAACAACTGAGTCTGATTATACAGAAACAGACTCAGTATTTCTATCAAGTGATGTCCAATTACAAAAATAATGGTGCTGTATTATATACAATTGATCTTTCTACTTACCCTCTCTCTTGCTGCCCGGTTATAGTTTAATCTCATGAGTTCAGCAAACCTCTGTTCATAAAGGTGAAGGAGAAGGACTAGGTACAGACCTGAGTTCATCAACTCATTTTGTGCCTAAAAAAATAGAATGGAGAAGTAGTAAATTGATCTCAAATGCCAATCGATCAATACAGTGTATTAAGTGCTGAGGATCAACATCATCAAAGAGGCAAAAGACCCTGCCCTGTAAGTAGCTTACAACCTAATGGGTCAACATGCAAACAAATACATACAAAGCAAGCTCTAGACAGGGTAATTAACAGAGGGAAAGCCCTGGAATTAAGAAGGATTAGGGAAGGCTTCTGATAGTAAAAGGGATTTTATTTAGGATTTAAAAGAAGTCAGAGCTGGGGAGGGAGAGCCTTCCAGACTTGGGGGACAGCCAGAGAAAATGACCAGAGTTGAGTGATGGAGGATCTTGGTTGTAGAACAATCAGGAGGCCAGTTTGAAGACTGGAAAGGTAGGAGAGGGCTAGGTTATGAAGGACTTTGAAAGTCAAACAGCATTTTGTATTTGAAGTCACTAGAGTTTATTGAAAAGTGAAATGGTTGAGACCAGCACTTTAGGAAATTCACTTTAGTAGCTGGAGAATAATAGATTGGAGTGGGGAAGAGACTTGAGTCTGGTGTATCAGTAACAGGCTATTACAAGAGTCCTGGTTTGAGGGAATTTGGACCCGTATTAGAGTGGTGGCAGTGTTATAAGAAAGAAGGGGATATGTTTGAGACATGTTGCCAAGATGGAAATATCAGATCTTGACAACAGGTTAGAGAGGGGAAGGATTTAGGGGAAAGGATATTGAGTTCCATTTTGTATACATTAAGTTTAAGATGTCTACTGGACAGTCAGTTTGCAAAGTATGAAAGGTAATTGGAGATGTGAGACTGGAGATCTACAGAGAGATTAGGACAGGTTAAGGAGATTTGAGAATCATCAGCATAGAAATAGTAATTAAATCCATGAGAGCTGATGAGATTACTGACTGAAGAAATACAGAGAGAAGAGAAGAAGATCTGGTGATCTAAAGGAAGATCCAATAATGTTTATTGATTGACTGATAGATTAAAATACATTTTTGATCACTGTAGCTAGGGGAAGATGTGTAAGTAGCTCCTAATAATGGAAGGAACAGAGTTGGTATGGATGGCAGCAGAGAAAGAGATACCCCAAACTCTTGGGGTTACTCTTTAAAACCCTACAGAGAAGATGTGGAGCCTGGCTTCTGGAGAGAGAGTCAGAGCATGCTCACTATACAAGAAAAGTTTTATGTTATGTCATCACCATACCATCATCACCATCATCACCATTACAATCATCATCATCATCATCATCAATAACAACTGGTACTTAATAATCACCTACTATTGTGGACTGTGCTAAGAAATGGAGATATAAAGGCAAAAATGAAAAAAAGTCCCTGCTTTCCAGAAGCTTATTGTCTATTCATGGAGACAAACATTTGTATATAAGGGTATATTAAAATAGTTATGTATGCCCATGCATGGGAATCCATATGGACTATATAATGCAAATATGTGAATTGGATACATATTTCTAGAATTTGGCCCACTTCTATAGAGGGGGAGGAGATGTAGGGCCAAACCTATACTGCCAGAAAGTTACTAGTTAGGTGGCTTGGGGCAAGCAGGCCCCAAGAGTAATCTAAAAAGCTGGGTATTCTTTCCCCCAAGAGGGACTAGAATTATCTCTATCTGCCTCTGTGAAATATATTTGTTCAATGGGTATAATTTAAGATTTCAGAGCTATTTTCTTTGTTGCTCTTAAGGAACAGGGGTCATTAACTTATATACCCACCAACTTAACTCTTTCTCATTAAATGCTAGTTATACAAAAGACCACATTAAAGCAAACCCACTTATCCACACAAAATAGCAATCAGAAATTAGTGGATGTATACAGATTAGAACATACTAGAAAATATACAAGAAAAATCTTAGCTCAAACCTGAGAAAGACTCCAATCTTATTCAAGGGGCAATTTTCTCTCAACAAAATCTTTCTGGGGGAAAGCTGAAAGTCAGCTATATTTCTGCAGTTTCCAGAGTCTTTCTAGCTCTCTCCTTTTTAAAGGTTTCTCTGTCTGTCAAGTCTCTGAAACTGAAACAAACCAGCCCAGTGGATAGAGCATTGGCCATGGAGTCAGGAGGACCTAAATTCAAATCTAGCCTGAGACACTTAATAATTACCTAGCTGTATGACCTTGGGCAAGTCACTTAATCCCATTGCCTTGCAAACCCCGCCCCGCCCCCAAAGTCTCTGAAATCCTATGCTTCTTTCCTAAGAAGTTCTGGCACCAATTCTATCCCTTATCCAGATCCATAGCATTAGTTCAGCATTCTCTCTGCTGGCTAGGAGTCATATCAAGCTTGGTCAGAAGATCATTTATAGATACATGGTGATTTTTTGGGAGATACAGGGATTAATTCATTAATTAATCAGCTAAGGAGTATCCAGAAAAGTCCTTATACAGAAGGCTCTTGAGCTGTCTTGAAGGAAAATAGGGATTCTAAGAGGTGAAGGTAGGGATAAAATAGATTTCAAGAATGACAGACAATTACAAAAGGCAAAGAGATAGGAGCTGGAATGCTGTGTATAAACAAGAGTAAAAAAGGTAAAAAAAAATAAAAATATATGAAGGGAGTAATGTGTAAAAAATCTGGAAAGGTAATCTGGGGTCAAATTATAAAGAGCTATGAATGACAGATGGAGAAGCTTATATTCAACACTGGAAGCAATAGAGAATCACAAGATTTTATGGAGTAGTGGAATGACACAGTCACCCTTGTACTTTAGGAAAATCCCTTCAACATCTATGTGGAGGACTAAGTAGTCTGGAAAAAGGCAGGGAGACTTCCCCTTTATTAGTTTATAATCATTATTTCCTATAAGATGTGCCATAGATTCTATTTCCTCCAAAATACCTCTCTTGATTCCATATAACCTGTTCTGATCTCCTGTATATCCTGCCCCCCAGCACTTGGTTGTTCATTTGACAGTACAGTATCCTGTATGTTAGAGATTGCTTTGTAATTTTCTAATGCTAATGTTTGCTAGATGAAAAGTTCCTTGCAGACAGGGAACATTATTTCTTTCTTATGCCTCTCCCTCTTTCCAATAAATCCTACCAAGATATGAAGGTTATGAGTATAGGTCTTGGTGATAGATGATAATCATCAGAAGGTTATCTGACAGGTGATGAATTTTCAGCAGTGGGCAATTCATGAGAACAACTCAGAAAAGTTCTGATTTCTCTGAAGGGAGTAACCACACTTAATGAAATCATAGGCCTTTTGAAGTCATAAAGTATTTGGATAATAAAACAGTTCTTGAAAGTGATCCCACAAAACAACTTCAATAGACTTTTTGCTAAGGAAGGAAACCCAATTCTATTATTTATACCATTATAACAAGGACATCAGCAATAAACTCTTCTCCCACCTTTATGTGTAGTTTGTTTGGTCTAATTCCATTAATCACTGCCTTATCACAAACTTTTTCACATTCCAAATTCTCAGGGTACCATTGGTAGGCATCTCTACAGAAGTCACCTAGTACCAGGCAATTGGAATTCCCAAGAAAGGAGATGATCTTTTCTCTTTGGAGCCTACACAGATAGTTTAACTTCGGGAATCTCAAAATTTTGAGTTCTCAGTGATGCTTTGGCAATTGGAGGCTGGCCTTTTTTGAGAAGAATGGTGGGAGAAAGGCAGCCTTCTAAAGAGAGAAAATAGGGGCAATTAGGTGGCACAGTAGATAGAACAGGGGTCCCTGGAGTCAGGAGTACCTGAGTTCAATCCAGCCTCAGACACTTAATAATCATCTAGCTATGGGCAATTATTGGGCAAGTCACTTAACCCCATTGCCTTAAATAAAAATTAAAATAAAGATTGAAAATAAATTTACCCTTTGGCCTTTATCATAGAAATGTACAAATTATCAAAAACAAAATGATTCACCAAAAGGCAGAAGTATCATAATTGTGGTCACAATACCTGGCTTAGAGGATAATTGCTTTCTCCAAAAAATACAAGTAGAGTCAGCACTAAGTTCTATTCATTTGTTCATCTATGGAGCAAAGTAGATATGCATCCCTAATCTGGGAGATAGAGCACTATTCTGCCTCCCAGTGTTTCCATTCCCAAACACAAGGAATGCATGAGTTCATACAGGATGTACAAAGATTACACAAAGAACCCCTACCACCCTTTCCCAGACCCCCTCCCCCTTGCCATTAGGTCACAGAGCCAGCTCAAAAATAAATCCACTTCTACATACAGAAGGGAAAACTGTTCCAGGACAAAATTATGTCAGAAATACTGGGATGGTTAAGGAGAGCTCTCCTTTCTTCTCCTTCAGATCAGAACTAGCCTATTATGTCTGGTGAGATGGCCCATCAAAGCCCAGATCCCTGGCAGAACTGAGTGTCTAGAAAGCATTTGCCTTGGGAGCAAAATATCACCCTGCCTGGGGACTGAAGACTACATCAGACCTTACAGTGCCAGAACTTACACTCCATTTCAGGAGATGCTAATGGATTTCCCATTGCCTCTGGCTCTTTTATGCCCTTTTAAGTGGAGATTAAAAATCCTCCAACTAGAATGAGCTTTGAAAAAAAAATGCATCTTTGCCCTAGAGGACAGAGGCAGGGGATCAGACTTATGTTGTTTATCTTTTCCAGATAGGCAAGTCTTATGGCATGCTTTCCCCTCTTTGGCTATGACTTCCTGCTGTAGGCTGCCAGTGGCTTTCTTTCTAGACAATCTCTTCATGAGCAAACCTTTATACTCAAATACACTTTAAGGCATAATGGCAAATCAATCAGTTAGAAAATAACTTGTTAGTATCAGGTTTGTCAAAGCATTCAGGAAAATCATTTACTTTTATGACTCAATAAGGCCTAGAGGCATGGAGATGGGAAAATATCCAGTAATGTTTTCTGCAGATAGTTTGAAAAAGTCACTTCTAGAAGATTGTGTCTGTTCTCCAGTCTGTGGGAGGGAATCTGTCACATTGCACTATAAATCTGATTTGCTGAATTCTTTTATGGGAGCCCTTCATGTGTATTATGTATGAGTCTGCAAAGCCCTATTATTCTTGACAAAGGGGCTCTGTGGACCAATCAGAATATTAATTTGATATTCAACTCTGAATCATCTCTTCCACCAAGTTCCAAGTTGGGGGTGGGAGTGGGAGTGGGGGACGTTATCTAAAAAGTTCCCAAGTAGTTGTTTTGCAATTGCAAAACTTGTTAGGCTGATTTTCTAGCTTTTTGGAAAACATAATTTCTGAGATCTATTCCCAGGCATCCACCCCTCCAAGCTGTTTACAGCTCTGACTGGGATTCACTCAGACTCTTTGCTTCCTCAAGGGAAGGAGGTTAAGAGGCTGGAAGGGAGAGGAGTTGGAGATCAGTGACCAAAAGCTATTTAGAATACTTTTTTTTTGAAAAGGTAATTTTCGTACAAAGTACATTAGTATCAGGACATACACAGAGAAGTCCTCCTTACTTCCAGCCAGTGTGCTAGCTCAGCACTTGGGGGGTCTTTGTATAGGAGAGGTTTCCACCTGGCCACATGCAACTTTATTGTGTGTTTATGGACTTAATTTAAGTGTTTGAACGATGATAAAGCAGTTTCTTTATTGGGATCTGAGCAGGGAGCACCAATGACTTAGAGAATTCTTGAAAGAAAAGAACCTTGGTTGCCACTCTTTTAAGGCAGTTCGGAGAACTCGAGCCAGTCTTTTGCTGCTTCTTCTGTTTGGTGTTCCTTCTTCTGATCATAGGTTAAAAAACAAAACAAAACATCAGTCTTGAGATGGAACTATCCAGACTTGGAGGTGACTTTGCAAAAAGTTTGAAAAACTCGGAGATCCCAAATCTTCAGTGCTGGCTATAATTAAGGATCAATAATTGGCAGCTATTATAACACATCTTGGGAAAGATGATCATCATTAAGAGGAGCCCTAAGCCTTGGATGTCTTGCCAGAAGCCTTGGAAAAGGAAGAAATTATTTGGACAGTTTAACTAAGGTGAAATGTAACAGTACCTATTTAGAAATCCTAATGATGGCTTCAAGTTCTATTCATTTGTTCGTTTATGAACAACTTTCTGGCTAAGTAGTATTGCTATTATTTGTTTACTTCTTTTGCTATTGTTTGTTTACTTTTTTTTTTTTTTTTTAGTTTTTGCAAGGCAATGGGGTTAAGTGGCATGCCTAAGGCCACACAACTAGGTAATTATTAAGTGTCTGAGGCCGGATTTGAACTCAGGTACTCCTGACTCCAGGGCCAGTGCTCTATCTACTGTGCTACCTAGCTGCCCCATTTGTTTACTTCTTTTTCTCGTAGCTTGCTAGCAAATTTTTCTATCAATTCATGCTTGTGAGAACTGTTTTATATTAAGCATTTCTTTTCTGTAAAAAAAAGTGAATACCTGTCTCACATGTGATTCATATTGTACATTAAATCTCTTTCTACTCTCTGCTTATGGAATAAACTGGATGAGAACAAATCTAAGCTTTAACTAATTCCCCCCCTCAATGTGTGTGTGTGTGTGTGTGTGTGTGTGTGTGTGTGTGTGTGTGTGTGTGTGTGTGTGTAGTGTGTATGTATAAAAAGAATAGGAAAAAAGAAACTTAAGCCATTCTCTTTAGAGTTTAGGCTTCTCAAGGGAAACCTGTCACCACATATGTAGGCCAGATCAGAGGAGCCTCTGGGTAGGGAAAGAGGGTTCAGCACTTATTAACTACTATAGTCTTTGTCAACAAATTCATTTGAATATCATCATATCATAAGCCTACCAACTCAAAATTCTAAATAAAATCCATCAGAAATAGTTTGACAACCTAGATGAATATTGCTGCTGAGTCAGCAGTTATGTTTGACAAAATTTTTTCCATGTTGGTGAAGTTTATATGAGAGGAAGCATCAAAAGGATTTATACTTTGCTGAGGTGGACGAAAAATCAGCTGTTAAGACTCAGTAATAACAATCAGGGACATTGTACTCTCCCTCCTCCCCTCCCCCACTTTCAACTTAAACTTTGGGATAACTGTGGTTAGCAAATGTTCCATCACAGTGGGCAGGAGACATGAGAGCATACATTGTAAAAATTCTAAAATGATATATGATCTAAAGTAAAAAGAGTCCAGGCCTAGGAGTTGGAGGAATTGGGGCCAACTTTGTTATTGAGAAACTTTGTGACTTTAGGCAAGGGAAGACATTGAAAATAATTGAAGCTATTCCTCCAGTTTTTTTTTTTTTGTTTTTTTTTTTTTTAGCATTTTGCAAGGCAAATGGAGTTAAGTGGTTTGCCCAAGGCCACATAGCTAGGTAATTTTTAAGTGTCTGAGGCTGGATTTGAACTCAGATACTCCTGACTCCAGGGCTGGTGCTTTATCCACTGCACCACCTAGCCACACCCCCTCCACAGTTCTAATTCCCACTTCCAATCACCTGAGACTCAAGCCCTAGTCTCTCCTCTTTTACTCCTTATGAAAAGTCAACCTTTCTATTTAGTGCCCTTAATCTAATAACTTCTGGTCTCCTGGCAGATTTCCTCTTTGGTCATCCCTTCTTATTCTTAATTTTCCACTTTTCTTTATCCATTACTCCCTTCTTACTCCCTTCAAATATACACAACTCTCTCCCATCCTTAAAAAACCCCTTTTCTTGACCTGTTATCTCCATCTTTCCTTCTTTTCACAGCCAAACTCCTAGAAAAAAGCTGTCTATATTTATTGCTCCAAATTTATCACCTCCCACTTACTTCTCAGTGCCTCACAATCTGCTCCACTATTTGACAAAATTGCTTTCTCTAAGGTCACCAATGATATCTTTTATTGCTCATCAATTGGCTTTATCCTTCTTGATCTCAGTCTTTATCCAATTGAATTCTCTACCTCATCTGACATTGCTGACCACCCCTTCTTTCTGAATACCCTGCTCAGGTCCTACATAGGGGACCAACCCTAACTACTCTTTTTCCTTTGTAGAATCATCATCCATTCCATGCCTCATGGGCTTGTGTGTGTGTGTGTATATATATATATATATATATATATATATATATATATATATATACAGAGTTTTGTCTTAGTCCTCTCTTTTTTCTTGGTGATCTCATCAATTCCCATGGATTCAACTATAATCTTGATGCAAATGAATCCAAAGGTTATATCCAGCTTTCATTTCTCTCCCAACACACAGTCTCATTCTTCAAAGGCCTGTCAAATATTTCTATCATAATGTCCTATGGGAATCTCAACCTCAGTCTATTTAAAAGAAAATTCAATATAATTTATCTTAAATTTACTCATCTCATCCTGACATTCTTATTTCTGTTAAGGACCTAATCATTCTTCCAGTTACCAAAATTGACAGCCTAGGAGTTATCCTAATTCTCCAACTTGCCTGTCATTTAGAACCATGAACCATGATCTAAATCCACTCTATCATCATTTCTAGATGGGCCATGTCAGTCTCCTCTCCATGGCCCACTCATTATCATTAGATAGTTAGGACAATGAAAATCTGTCCTGTTTAATTTGTATCATTTATTCCTAGAATCTTCCAATCCCAACTCACTATATTCTACTCCCATCAAGCTCCTAACTTTATACTTCTATCTACCAGTATTGTATTATTTCAATTCAGATTCCAGCTTTCTATCATCCCCAGTTTGTCTTTTACACTCAGTTTTAAAACTACAGATTTGTCAGCTCTATTACACTTAGTTGAAAAACAAGATAAAAGATTTTCTTGCTTCTCTACTTGTGTATAGAAGTAATAAAAATGCCCAGGCTACGCTGGGGAAAGGCAGAATACTCAATCATTTCTTTGACAATTCTTGGTGCTGACTCAGATATAGCATTGCTTTTGTTCTCTGGTATACCTCAGGGAAGGTCTTCCTTCAGTGATACTCTTCAGTCCCCTACCCTAAGTACTTTCAGAAATATAAGTAAAAGCTTGGTAATTGTGGACTCCTGCTTATGCTGCCTAAATCTGGGGAGAGAGAGAAAAAGGGTAAATATGTGGCATTTCCAAAATATTCTTTGGAAAGGCATAGTGCTTCACTTTCTCCATCCTTATATCTCCCAAGTTATTCAATATAAACTAATGCAATCTTGGTAATATAAATCTTTGACAATGAAACAACTTTTAAAAAATTTATTTGTTTTTTGCCAGGCAATGGGTTAAGTGACTTGCTCAAGGTCACACAACTAGGTAATAAGTGTCTGAAGTCAAATTTGAACTCAGATCCTCCTGACTCCAGGGCTGGTGTTCTATCTACTTCACCACCTAGTTGCCTCCTGAAACAAATTTCTAATACTCTTGTGGTTATGGGGTTGATTTCTCAAGAAATTCTCCAGCCATGGAGGAAATTTCTCTCTATAAAATTCTGTGGGTTTGGGAGAGATATTTCTAAAATTTCTTGGGCTATTAGATTTTTGTTTCTAATAATCTAACTATGGGAGAGACTTTTGTTTTTGGTAATTTCTTCTGGGAACTTTTTCCTCCTTTCCCTTTCCCTTTTCTTTTTCCTTTTCTCTTCCTCCCCTCCCTTCCCTTCCCCTTCCCTTCCCTCTTCCCTTTCCCCTTTCCTTTCCTTTCCTTTCCTTCCCTTCCTTTTCCTTTTTTTTCCCTTTCCCTTTCCCTTTTCATCCTCCTCTTTTCTTTCTTGTTGGTATCTAAGTGATAATACCTCTGTCTAGCTCTTTGTCTACGTGCATGTTTATTTACTTAAACATATATTGATCTTTTATTTTACATATCTGTTTGTGCTATCCTTTCTAATGTTGCCTCTTGTGTGAATTAAGTTCCAGAATATAAAGGGGTGTTTTTATTTTGCTCACTAAAGTTTTAAAGAAATTTTATTTAAAATGATTTGACACTAGAAGCTGTCCCTTACTGTTAAATTAACTCTGAATTCCAAAGAGCTCCAAGTTAATTGTTGGAGAATGAGGGGGGAAAGTTATAAACTGTAAAGTTAAATATCAATGGCAAAAAAATAGCTAAAATAAAAAATGCTGGGAAATTTTCCAATCTAAAATTTGAAGGAATTCCAGAAAAAACTGACTACCTATTATAAAATACTAATAGAAGTTTGGTTTCTATCTCAAATATATATATATATATATATATATATATATATATATATATATATATATGATTAATTCTTAAGTGAGATACGATAAAAATTAATAGTTTAAGAAGAAAATAGAAATTTTCCTAATTTGAGCAGAAATAGCTTTTTTCTTCATCTGCTTAATTAGGTAATAGAGAGAAGTCAGGTAAACTTATTATTAGATTGAGTTTATTCTGAGTTTATTAATGAAGTATCTATTTACTATAGATTATTAAAAGTAAAAATTAAGGAAATATTTACAACCATTATTATTCCTTTATACTTTCTCAAACCTGATACTGACTTCATTTATCACTAAAACAGATTGAAATTATTACCACAAATTAGAGCAGTGCAAATTAAAACAATTCTGAGGCACCACTTCATACTTATCACATTGAACAATATGACAGAAAAGGAAAATAGTAAATACTAGAGGGAATGTGAAAAAAATTGGGACAGTAATGCATTGTTGGTAGAGTTGTGCATGGATCCAACCAATCTGGAGAACAATTTGGAACTCTGCCCCAAAAGTGACAGAACTATGCATATCTTTGTGGTTCAGTAATGTCACTATTAGGTCTGTATCCCAAAGAAATCAAGGAAAAGAGAAAATGATCTCTATGTACAAAAAAATATTTATAAGCAGCTCTTTGACTGGCAAAGAACGGAGAATTGAAGGGACTGGGTGGGACTGCCAGAAGACATCAGCTTACCTGCTTCCTTTTCCTCCCCCTGGTTCTGCCTCCCCACCCCCCAGACTTCACAAGGAAGTGAAACCCAGTCAGAAGTCCCCTACCAGATGTGCTGGGCAGTGAACATGCCACTCAGTCTCTGGCGCAGACACCAACTAAAGGACTCTGGGTGCCACTGGGAAAGATGTCAAGGTTATGCAGTGCTGGTACTGTAATCGGTAGGAACACACAGCAGGTGACAAAGAATGCCCATTCTTTATCCAAAGCAATCAGAAATTAGAACAATTCAAAGTAGTATCGCACCAAGATTCCATGAAGGACATCATAAGGGAGAATTGTGAGGATACAGCAGTGAATGCAGTTCCTCAAGGATTGTCCCTCAGATGAAGATGACAGTTCTATCAGCTCCTCAGAATGTAAGGAGAGGTATAAAAGAATGAAGGAGGAAAAGCTTAAGAAGAAGAGAAAGAGAGAACTGAAGGGATACCCATCAACGGGGAATGGTGGAGCAAGTTGTGGTCTATGATTGTGATGGGACTACAACTGAGTCATGAGAAGCTGACTAGAACGAATGCTTTCAGGAAAACCTAGGAAGACTTATACCAACTCATGCAGAGTGAGGTGAGCAGTCAGGAGTTAAAAGGAACAGTGATCAACTGTGAAAGACCTGGCTATTCTGATCAAGACAATGATCCAAGATAATTCTAAAGGACCTCTGATGAAAAATGGTAGCCACTTCCAGAGGAAGAACTGATGAACTCTGAATGCTGATGAAAGCATACATTTAAAATTTTATTTTTCATGTATGTGTGTGTGTGTGTGTAGGGTGGTGTCTTGTCTGTATTTTCTGATGCAAAAAGGCTTTGAGGGAATACATTTTGCATGACTTTGCATGAATAATCAATACAAAATTGTTTGCTTTCTCAAAGAGTGAGGAGGGGAGGAAGAGAGAAGAAATCTGGAATTCAAAATTAAAAAATATTGTTAATTTTTTTACATGTAATTGGGAAATATTTAATGAAATAAATAAAAATATTAAAAAATAAATTTGATTTAAGTAAAAACCTTTCCTCCTAGAAAGCTATTGTTAATGAAGGAGGAAATATTTTTTTAAAAATCAATGTTTCGTTTTTAGTGGGAAAAGTTTTAATTGTCTTCTGCAGTCAGCCTTGAATTCAATTGTTTGGCAAAATGAAGAAATTTTACATGGTTCCAGTTGTACTTACCCAAGCATCTAAGAAATTAGGTAAGAAAATTAAAAAAACCCTATTAATTGTCATTAATACACAAGCCCCCTTACACAAGAGAGTGTGCTAAATTGGAGAGTCAGAAACACTGAGGAAAGGAAAACTAGAATTAGCAATATAATTGAAATTGAATCAGAAAAAATCTGATGTTAAAAAGGAAAAATAAAGTGCTAAAACCAAGTATGATTACTGGCATATAATGAGAAATACAGTGATTTGAAATAAAGTTAGTGGGAATTAAAGATTTTTGCAACCTATAGAGACTGAGAAAATGGAATTAAAAATTCATTTCCATGAATTTACTTAATAATTGGGAGATAACTTTAAAAAGATAAATCCTCATTTTTAATTAAATGTCCTATTACATATACTCTAGTAAATACATCTAAAGGGTACAGCAGAATCATCAATGATCAAGAACATCAAAAAGAAACAGCAGTGAGTGGTTTCATCTAGCCCAGGACTATACAAGAAGTCAGCCTGTGGGAGCTTGGAGAAGGAAAATCCCTGTGATAGAGGAGGCAGAGGGGCAGCTAGGTGGCCCAGTGGATAAAGCACCAGCCCTGGAGTCAGGAGTATCTGGGTTCAAATCCAGTCTCAGACACTTAATAATTACCTAGCTGTGTGGCCTTGGGCAAGCCCCTTAACCCCGTTTCCCTTGCAAAAACCTAAAAAAGAAAAGATAGAGGAGGTAGAAGCCTATCCTAATAAATAGCCTGAAGACTGGGGTCCCTCTGACTGGTGATAGACCAGCAAACCTGAAAACCAGCTGAATTTCATAGTTCATAGTCTGTTGAGGTAGAAACAATATCCTAATGCCTGCCCCATGCAAGTTAAGCTAATTTTTCCTCAAAGGGTAGAGAAACTAATCTCAAGACTTGGTTGACTCAGGAGACCAAAAGCATTACTTTCTGGTCAGCGGAATACAAAACAGACATGAAGGGATACAGGAACTCTCTCAAATGCTTGGTTGGTAGATCACAATGGGCAAATCACCTTCTTGCTGATTATTCTCCTACTGTGACTAAATAATTTTCCTTTTGTTAACTGTTCAATGATCCATTCATGGATCATTTTGTTCCAGTATGGAATCTAAACTGCCAGGTGATTGGCCCAGAATAATTAGTGATCAAGCAGAATTGAAATTGCATAGGAAAGGGAGTCCAGATGCTTTTGTTTAGGTTTTTGCAAGGCTTTAAATCACAATCTTTTTAGACTACAGAAATGAAAATTAAAACAACTCTGAGATACTACCTCATACTATCAGATTGGCTAATATGAACAGAAAAGAAAAATGACAAATGTTGGAGGGGATGTAAAAAGTAGGGACACTAAAGCATTGCTGATGAAGTTGTGAATTGATCCAATCATACTGGAAAGCAATTTGGAATATAATCAAAGGATTATAAAAACTGTACATACCCTTTGATCCAGTAATAGTATTACTAGGTCTATACCCCCTAGTAGTGGGTACAATAGAGATCAAAGAAAAAATATATACAAAAATTTTTATGGCAGCACTTTTTTGTAGTGGCAAAGAATTGAAAATTGAGGGAGTGACCAATTGGAGAATGACTGAATAAGTTGTGATAAATAATTGTGATAGAATATTGTGCTATAAGAAATGATGAGCGGGATGCTTTCAGATAAACCTGGAAAGACTTATATGAACATGCTGCAAAATTAAATGAGCAGAATAGAAGAACAATAGCAATACTGTATGATGATCAACTGTAAATGACCTAAGTATTTTCATAATTACAGTGATCTAAGACAATTCCAAAAGTCTCATGATGAAAAATACTATCCTTTTCCAGAGAAAAAACATAGAATCTGAATATACCCTTTTGTTTTGTTTCCTTGTCTCATTTGGTCTATGTTTTCTTTTGCAACATGGCTATTGCAGAAATGTTTTACACAACTAAACATATATAAACATATGAAGTTGCTTGGATTCTGGGAGTGAAGAAAGGAAGGAGGGAGGGAAAGAATTTGGAACTCAAAATTTTAAAGCACAATTGTTAAAAATTTTTTCTTACATGCAATTGATAAAAAAATTAAATTTTAAAAAAAGATTTAGTCATTGTCCACTTAATGGAACTAATTGTTAGACCTAAGACTTGGTCTTTACTACTGGCACTCTCCCTAATTCAAAGAGCTGTCAATTTGTGTGTGTGTATGTGTGTGTGTGTGTGTGTGTGTGTGTGTGTGTGTGTATGTGTTTTCTGTTTTTAGGGCTTCCTACATTAGTTTTTTTATACATATCAGGGGTTGATCTTCTAGATCAAGAAGTCTTCAAGTCCTTAGGGCACCAAAGGATAAAGAGGTACAATGGGAACCATATACTAATCCCTGTCCTCACAAAAATCAGACTAGTTTTCCCTCAAAATTGCAAGGACATACTCAAGAATCAGTTGGTTCCAGGGACTGAAGGCCTTAGTTGTCGTCACTTCCTGGTCACCATGGGGATATCCAGGAGTTCTCACTCACTGATGCTTGTCTGGTAACTCAAGCAAGGGAGTCTCACTCAGTCAAATCAACAAGGAGGGGTTCTCAGTGCTTTTCTTTGTTAAATAGTCATCTCCTGCTATGATTAAGTAAATTTTTGTTAATTGAATGAACCATGAGTGTCTCAATTTGTTTTAATATCGAAGCTAAATAACTAGAGGACTTACTTTACCCAGGTCCAGTCCAGATCACCTGTAAGTGCTCCAAATTAGGGGAATACAGCTTTATCTCATAGGGACAGAAGCTTGAAGGCAATCTTAGCAGAGATTCACTAAGGAAGGCAGAAACTAGAGTGAGTTCCCATAACTGGGTCTGAAACCAGGAGGATCTAGGTCCTGGCTTGTCAGAGAAGCTGCATGGAACAAAGCCAGCCCCAAACAGATTACTGCACAGGGAAATAGGGTGGGGTAGTGCATACCGCCCAGCACTCAAAGTCATAACAAGAGACACAGTCAGCTTGATGGCCAGGTGCATGGCATGTGCTGGGGGTGGGGAGGCTTTCAGGAATATTTTAGACCAATGGGATCATCACTACCTGACAGCAGCATGCCAGGAAACTGAATCTTTTCCAGTTCAATTGTCTTAGGAAGAAGACTCTGACAATCATTTGGCAAATTAAGGTACCAGACTCATGTCCTTTCTGGACCTGAACTGTCAAGAATTCAAACCCTACTGCAAAGAGCATAACTCCAAAGGGCTGACCCCTTTGTTCAAATGCCAAACGGATGTTTGCCTCAAAGACTGTTTTGTGAAGAACTTGAATAAGGCAAATGCTCACACAGAGGTCAGAAGAAGTGACACTCTCAAGGTCTCTCTGAAGAACTTTGGGATCAATTGTGATACATGGGAGACACTGGCACAGGACTGCCCAGTGTGTTATGCCCACAACAAAGCAAGCACTGTGCTCTATAAATTGCAGCAGCTCAAAAGAATATGAGGTGTGTAAATTTAGAGCTATTTCCATTCCAAATGTTCATATGAACTGTTTGTGCCCAACCTGTAGCAGAGGCTGCTGAGTTCATACTGGCCTGATCAGTTACAGTCAGATACATTATAATTGACCCTGACATAGTGATGTCATTTTGGTTTTCTTTGAGTATGAAGGACAACCACCCACATCAGGAGATTCAGGAGAAAGCAGAAAAGGGTAAAGCTTAACATTCACACTGTGCCACAAGGAACGGAGTCAGAAGTCAGGAAATGTAGCAGAAAGTGGGGTCTGATCCCAGAAACTCAGAAAAAAGAGCAGTAGGAGCAACATCCAGGCTATAGAGGGGACAAGCCCAAATATGATTTGCTCACTTCTTTCAAGAGCATGGGATGGGGCAAAGACTGGCTCTAGCACAAGCTCCAAATCCAGAAACTGAGGCTAGATATAGGAGAAAGTATCAAGTTTAATTAAGAAATATTATTGAATTAAGAGGTGCTGAAGGTTAAGCCAAAAGAAGAGCAAAAACTTATCAGTAAAAACAGAACCTTAGGGTAAAAATTATTTGGCCATGAATCCAAGAATGAATAGAAGAAATGAAACATGGAATTACAGCTGTTCCCCTTGGAGAAGGTCAGTCACTTTTTTTTTGTAAAGAAGAGAATATGATAGAGGGAAATATACAATGAACAATCATAACTGTGAACATAAAGTACATGAACTCATCTATAAGATAATGAAAATAGCAGAATGGATCAGAAAGCAAAAAACAGTAGTAAGTCATTTACAATAAACTTTTGAAACAATTTAGAAAGAGTTAAAATGAGCATAAAAATAAGAGGCTGGAGTAGAATTTTTTATGCTTCAGGTAAATTGAAAAAAAAAACATGAGTGGCAATTGATCTCAGACTAGGCAACAGTAAAATAGATATGGGTAAAAGAGATAAGGGAAAACTACAATAAAATTCAGGGCACCAACAAACCTAAAATACCATCAATATTTACTCTCTCTCTCTCTCTCTCTCTCTCTCTCTCTCTCTCTCTCTCTCTCTCTATATATATATATATATATATATATATATATATATATATATATATGCTGAATGACATCAGATCTAAATACTTAAAGGAAAAACTAATCAAATTATATGGAGAATACAGTAAAACTATATTAGTTGGGGATCTCACCAAATACCTTTCAGACCTGAACAAATCTTTACAAAAAAAGTTAAGAACATGAAAATAATTTTAGAAAAATTGAGTGCTGATGATTATTTTAAGGGAACTGAAAAGCATATATATATATACATATATATATACATATATGTTTATATTTCTTGACTGTGCATAGAATATTTCTAAAAATTGACCATGTCCTCTAGAGTATACTCAGAAGCAAATGCAGAAAATTATAGGTATGAAATATGTTCTTTACTGACCACAATACTATTTTTTAAAAAAAAGAGTAAATGTACCTGTCTAAAATCAAGAGAACTTTATCTGGATTGGAGAAAGTCATCCAAAATCAAAATTATCCAAATCAAGGATGTCCATTGTTACCATTTTTAAAAATCTATTCTAGAAATGCCAACTATAGTAATAAGACTATTAAAAGAAATTAAGAGATTAAGCAGAGGAAAAGAGGAAACAAAATGATTACTTTCTGCCAATCATTTAATGGTTTACTTAGAAAACACGAGATATTTATCTAAAATTAACTGAAACAATTACATTAATAAAGAAGCAAAGTATAAAACAAACCAACGCAACCATGGCATATTATCAACAAAACCAAGCAGGAAGCTACAGAAAACTAATTCCATTCAAAACAACTATAGAATGTGTAAAATACTGAAGTCTAACTGATAAGACAAAGGTATCATATAAATAAAACTATAGGGCAGCTAGGAGACACAATGGATAGAGCACCAATCCTGGAGTCAGGAGGACCTGAGTTCAAATCCAGTCAGTCACTTAATTGCCTAACTGTGTGACCTTGGGTAAGTCACTTAACCCCACTGCCAGATCATTTACCATTTCCTCACTGTCATCTAACCAGTGATTAGTATCCCAATATGGATTCAACCAATTAGCTTTTACAAAGGAATATTTAATGAAAAGATACTGTAAGAATTTAATTACAAAAACATCCACCTGAACTGTGACATATCTTAACTAGGGAGTGAGTACTGGAACTTTAGGTGGCAGCACAAGTTCTTTTCTGGCACACCAATGGACTAATCACTCCTTCTTTTGCAGAAAACAGTATCTTGGCTTTTAAACTGATCCATTGTGGATTAGGTCAAGTAGGGCTGTGATGCCTCACTAGGCTCAGCTACTCTAGCTACAGTCACCTTTTATGGATTCCCTTCACTGGACGACTTGTGTCTTCTTCAAGTTTCTCAAGCACATAAGTTTGTTTTGTCTCCAGTACTCTTTCACCTAGGATAGGTGAAGCAACAAATAATAGAGAAAGAGGAAACAAAAGGGCCACACATTTGAAGCCAAGTGATTGCTAGTGGACATGGGGGTTATCCTATGTAGAAATTAAGCTGATTGGGGGTGGGGAGGGTGCTGAGATCCTTTGTGGGAGACTTTTGTATATATACACCCTAGGTTCTACTACAGAAGCCTATTAAAAGGATTCTTATCACCAAAATATAAGTGGACAGGCTATAGCCAAAAAATACCTCAGAAATGAAGGGCAGGGCCCTCCATTATGTACTAATTTCCAAAACAGGTACAACAAGGTCTTTTGGGTTGATATTGGGCAGAATACACTGTATATACTCTACAAGAGGGCTGGGACCCCAGTGACCAGTTATTGTCATATTTTTCCCTCAATTTAAAATCTTGCCATTCTTAGAAAAGGGAGAATCAGAAATAATGGAATACAATAAGCCTGAAAGCATAACTTAGAGAAAATTACCCATTTCATAAGAACTGTTAGGAAAACTGGAAAATAGACTGGCAAAATAGTATTAAACTAACATGCCATATTCTATAATAAATTCAAAATGGATATATAATCTGAATGTTATAGATCATATTAAAAATTTGAAGAAAAACATTTTTATATACCTTTCATATATTCTTTTTTACAATTAATTATTTTTTCCTCAATTACATAACACAAGCAGTTAACATTCTTTTTTTTTAGGTTTATTTATTTAAAAAATCTTTTCCCCCCACCTTCATGAAAAAGCAAGTTTCAACATTTACTTCTAAAATCTTGGTTCCAAATTCTCTTCTTTCTTCCTACCCCATTCTCCCATGGAGAAATCAAGTTACTTGATATAGGTTAAAAATGAAAAACATTACTAAAATAGTCATGTTGTAAGAGTAAATATAACTCCCTCCCCTAGCACAAAGAAAGAGAAACCTCAAGTAAAATAAACTGAGGGAGGAGAAAAGTAAGCTTCCATATGTATTCGGAACACCATCAGCTCTGTTTTTGGGATGGATAGCATTCTTTATCATAAGTCCACCAGAGAAATTGATTCAATATTTTTTCCCCACAGTTGCTATTGCTATTTTGCTCCATCATATTCCCCTACCCCCATATATTCTATTATCCCTCTCCTTTCACTCTGTCCCTCCCTCCTAAGTGTGTTGCATGTGACTACCCTCTCCCATGGTTTTTCCCTCTCTTCTAACACCTACACTCCCCCCTCCTCCCCCTGCCCCTTTCTCCCATCCCTTTCCTCTCCTGTTTTTCTCTAGGGTAAGATAGATTTCTATGCCTGATTGAATGTGTATGTCATTTCCTCTCTGAGTCATTTCTGATGAGAGTAAAGGCTCATTCACTCCCCCTCACCTTACCTCTCTTCTATGCTATTGCAAAAGTTTTTTCTTGCCTCTTTTATCTGAAATAACTTACCCAACTCTATCTTTCCTTTCCTCTTTCTCCCAGTATATTCCTTTCCCCCCATTAACTCCATCTTTTTAAAATATATTATACCTTCAAATGCAACTCCTTCCAGTACCCTGTCTGTAATGCTCCTTCTACTTACCCTAATAAATGAGAAGGTTCATAAGATTTATCAGTATCATCTTCCCAAGTATGAACGATGTTTTTGGTCCTTCATTTTTGAAGAAGACCATGACATCAGGGAGATGATACCATGATAAACACATAAGTGGGATTTGAGTGAGGGGATGCTGTGCTAAGTTATCAACCTCATTTTCTTCTCCAGAGCCATCTGGGTCCAATGGTCAAATATGAATCAGGACAACTGGAGATAGCTCTGGATGCAAGGCAATCAGGGTTAAATGACTTGCCCAAGGTCACACAGCTAGTAATTGTCCAATGTCTGAGACTGAATTAGAACTCCAGTCCTCCTGACTCTAAGGTCAGTGCTACCTAGCTGCCAAGTCCAAGTGGGAATATAAGCAGTTAAATATTATTAAATCCCTTATGATTTTCCCTTCCCATCCACTTTTTCTATGCTTCACCTGAGTCCTGTACTTGAAGATCAAACTGTCTCCTCAGCTCTGGCTGTTTTATCTAGAAAGTTTGAAAGTCCCCTATTTCATTGAATATCCATCCTTTTCCCTGAAAAAGTATGCTCAGTTTTGTGGGGTAGTTGATTCTAGGTTATAATCCAAGCTCTTTTTTTCCCCTGGAATATCATATTCCAAGCCCTATGAGCCCTTGATGTAGAAGTTGCTAAATCTTGTGTAATCCTGACTATAGCTCCATGATATTTGAATCGTTTCTTTCTGGTTGCTTGTAATATTTCTCCTTGACTTGGGAGTTCTGAAATTTGGTTGTAATATTCCTGGCAGATTTCATTTGGGATCTCTTTCAGGAGATTTCTATTTTACCTTCTGCTTCTAGGATATCAGGGTAGTTTTCCTGCAAAATTTCTTGAAAAATGACTCCTAGGGCTCTTTTTTTGGTCATGACTTTCAGGTAGTCCAATAATTTTCAAATTATCTATTCTGGATCTGTTTTCTAGGTCAGTTGTTTTTCCAATGAGATATTTCACATTTCTTCTAGTTTTTCATTCTTTAGTTTTTTGTTTTATTGTTTCTTGATTTTTCACAAAGTCATCAGCTTTCCCCAGCTCCATTCTACATTTAAGGAATTATTTTCTTTAGAGAGCTTTAGTATCTTGTTGGTCTTTTGGACTGCTTTTTCTATTTGATCCAAACTGGTTTTTAAGATGTTATTATTCAGTATTTTTTTTATCTTCTTCAAGTTGATGACTCGGTTTTTATGATTTTCCTGCATCATCTCATTTCTCTTCCTAAGTTGTTGTTCTATCTTCCTTACTTGATTTTCAAAATCTTTTTTTGAGCTCTTCCACAGACTGATTCAAATTTTTCTTGGAGATTTGGATGTAGGAACTTTGACTTTGCTATATATTCTGAGTTTGTATTTTGATCCTCCACAGCACCAAAGTAATTGTCTATGGTCAGATTTTTTTTCCTTTGTTGTTTACTCATTTTCCCAGTCTATGATATGATTTTCACTCTTTGTTAAGGTGGGGCACTGCTTCCAGGGTGGAAGACACACTGTTCCAAACTTTTGAGGGTTTTTATAGTTGTTTTCAAGGATATCCCCCCAGGGACCTGCAAGTTTTCAAATCCTCTAAGATCTTATGAGAGGTTATGACTACATTCTTGATCTGTGCTCTGGTATGTGGGTGACCACAACCACTCCTTTCCACCTTGGAATTGTGAGGGAGGTCTGTGCTCTGGGGCAGTCAATAAGGCAATAGGCTTTGTTGTTCTTCTGCTCATTTTCCTGAGTTTGGGGGCCCAGATTGGGACTCAGATCTGAATATAGGTGAAGCCACAGAGTCCTCCCTCAGGGATATCAGAGATTTCTGCAATCTGAACCCTCTGAAAGCAGTTGCTGATGGCTCCCTGCAGGGCGGGTGGTGGTGGGCCATGTCAGAGCTGAGGCCTGGGCTGGACTGGACTGGTGTGGCAGTTTTCCTGCTGACCTTCCTGTCTTGTCCTTGGCAATCCCTGGACCTAGAGGTCTGGAAACTGCTACTGCTACCAGGGTCCCAGGCACCCCATGGGCTGTTGCTGGATGATTGGAGTCAGTTACCTTGCAGAAGGCCCTTTCTAACCCTAATGTAACAGTCCTTTCCCAGGGATCTTCCAAGTTGACTTGGGCTGGAAAATTGTTTCAGTTAGTCTTTTTGTGGGTTCTGCCACTCTAGAATTTGGTTAGTCATTATTTCAAGGTATTTGGAGTAGTTTGAGGGAGAGGTTGTGGGATTACCTGTCTTTACACCACCATTTTAGCTCTGCCCCCTCTAGTTAACATTCTTTAAAAAAAAATTTTTGACTTCCATATTAATCTCCTCTCTTTTTGAGAAGTCAATCAATTTGATATAGTCTGTACATGTACAGCCATGTAAAGCATTTCCATACTAGCCATGTTGCCAAAAAAATTGCAGATCCCCCAAAACCCCCAAGAATAAAAAAGAAAATTAAAAAAATATGCTTCAAGTGTATTCAGATTTATTGAGACACATCCTTAACAAGGAATAGAATCAATTACATAATATAAAATAGATAATTTTGACTTTTTTGATTACATCAAGGTCTAAACAGTGTTTAACATTAAACTGAAAAGCTTCTGTATAAACAAATTTAATGTATCTAGGTTAAGAATGCAAATGGTCAAATGGGGAAGAAAAATCTCTGCATCAGATTTCTTAGATAAGGGTTTGGTAGCCATAGTAACAAATGTCAAAAGTTATTTCTCAATAGTTAAGTGGTCAAAAGATATGAATACAAGAATATCAAGGGAATTAATGAAATTAATGAAAAAATATTAAAAAAATCATGGTCTAGGCAATACTAGATTTCAAACTATATATATATATATATAAATTTTTGCAAGGCAGTAGGGTTAAGTGACTTGCCCAAGGTCACACAGGTAGGCAATTATTAAGTGTCTGAGGCTGGATTTGAACTCAGGTCCTCCTGACTCCAGGACTGGTGCCACCTAGCTGCTCCTTAAACTATATTATAAAGCAGTAATCATCAAAACTAACTGGTACTGACTAAGAAATAGAAAGGTGGATCAAAGGAACAGATTAGATACAGAAGACAATATTAAATGACTATAGTAACCTAGTATCTGATAACCCAATAACTCCAGCTTTTTAGATAAGAACTTACTATTTAACAAAAATTGCTGTGAAAACTGGAAAACAATAGGATTCAAATTAAGTATAGACCAATTTTTTACACAAATTAAATATAGACCATGTACCAAGATGAGATCAAAATGGGCGTATGATTTGGATATAAAGGGTGACACTATAAGCAAATAAAAAGAACAAGAAATAGTCTGCCTCTCAAATCTATAGTGAGGTCAAGAATTCATGACCAAACAAGAACTAGAAAGCATTACAAAATATAAAATAAATATTGTTGATTAAATTAAAAAGCTGTTGTACAAATAAAACCAATATATCTAACATAAGAAGGAAAATAGAAAGCTGGAAAACAATTTTTATAGCAAGTATCTCTGACAGAGGCCTCATCTCGCAAATATATATATAAAGAACTGAGAAATATTTAAAAGAAAAACCATTTCTCAAAGGATAAATGGTCAAAGGATATGAAGAGACAATTTTTCAGATGAAGAAATCAAAGCAAAAATATTGGGAATTGAGGGCATACCCATCAACTGGGGAATGACTGAACAATCTATGTTATAGAAATATAATAGAATAATATTGTACAGTAAGAAATGAACAGATTTCAGAAAAACCTTGGAGGGGCAGGTAGGTGGTGCAGTGGATAGAGCACTGGCTCTAGTGTCAGGAGGACCTGAGTTCAAATCCAAACTCAGATACTTAATAAACACATAGCTGTGTGACCTTGGGCAAGTCACTTAACCCCATTGCCTTGCAAAAAATAAAAAAAACAGAAAACAAAACCTGGAAAGACCTGTGTGAACTGATGAAAACTGATGAAAAGTGAAATGAGAAGAACCAGGAAAACAAACTGTGTATCAGTGACATTTTGTGATGACCATGTGTGAAAACCCCAGATCTTCCAGCAACACAATGATCCAAGGCAAGAATAAAGGACTCCCAAAGGAAAAGATAGTTATCCACAATCAGTTAGAGAACTGATGGATTCTAAATGCAGACTGAAGCATATTTCTTTTCAATGAGTTTATTCTTTCTTGTGGTTCTTTTTTCCTTTAGATCTGTTTCTTCTTTCACAACTGAAACTAATATGGAAATATGTTATACATGATACCACATGTATAAACTATATCACATTGTCTACCATTTTCAGAAGAGAGCAAGGAGAAAAATTTGGAACTCATAATCATGTAAAAATGAATGCTAAAAAATTTACAATATGTTTTGGGAAAAATAAATACTAATTAAAATATATGAATAAGCAGCTCTCAAAAGAGCTGAAAATTATTAAAAATCATATGAAAGAGAATACTCTAAAAGAAATTCAAACCAAAACAACCCTGAGATTTCATTTCATACCTTGAAAATTGGCAAAGATGACAAGAGATTTGAATAGTCATGGAGAAATTGTGGGAAGATAGGCAAACTAACTTGTAGTTAAAGTTATAATTGGTCCAAGTATTCTGAAAAGTAATTTGAATATAAATTAGGTAACAAAAATTTTCAGATCCTTTGGTTCAGGGATTTAGAGTACAAAAGATATTATTAATTAAAAAAGAAAGGTCCCATATATACCAAAATATTTACAGTGAAACTTTTTGTGGTAGTAGAAAATTGGAAACAAAACAGATGCCAACTGATTGGGTTAATGGCTAAACAAATTGTGACACTTGAATGTGAGAATATTAGTTGGCTGAAGAAAGGATTAATATAGGTTAGATACAGAGAAGCATGAAAAGATCTCCATGAGCTGATGTGATGTAAAAGTAAGTAGATTCAAGAAAATAAAAATATAATGATTACAACAATATAAAGGGAAAGAGTAATCATCATAAAACAATTAAAACTGAGTATTTTGACTTTGAGAAATATCAAAGGTCTCAAAGAAGAGTGAGAAGACATTTCCACTTACACCTTTGGTGGTAGGTTCATATATTTCAAATTTATTTAAAAATATGGCTGATTATCTTTTGCTGTCCTTGCCAAATAAATTGGGATGTATTTTGAATTTATTGACCCAATTCCCAATCCAGAAAAGACTGCTGGGGTTCCAGGGAGATACAGAAATTGTCCTTTCACTTGTTTCCCTAGTACCATATCAGAAAGAATCTTTAAGCAATCAATATTATGCCTATGGGCAAAAAATCACAACTGCCTCCAAATACAGAGTTATGAAGATTCAAAAAAGAGAGAATATTTTAATTTGCCACAAGTTTAGTATTTAACAAGGTCCTATTTTAGTGTTCTTATGGGCCTTTCCTAATTCAAATACAATAGAGTAAAGGAAAAGTCAAAACTATTTTGTTCTGGAGCTTCCAATTTCAGTAGGAAATCTAGTTTTTTTCTGGACCATATGGAGCTCTCTCTAAAGGGCATTTAGAACCATGATCAACTAGCAATAATTCTTTTATCCTTAGTGAGAAACCAAACCAATATGGATTAGGGGTTCTGTGGTTATACTCAGTCAAGTGCCAAGTGCTATAAAAAGCCAGCCCTGAGTCCCCCTCTTAAATGGGAATACCCCCAGGATGTCCTGGGACCTTTCAAGTGATTTGCAGGGATCAATTCACATTCATCAGATTGACAAACATGATAAAAATGGAAAATGGCAAATTGGTGGGGCTTTGGGAGGATAAGCACACTACTGTATTAATGTTGGTGTTATGGATTCATCCAACTATTCAGAAAGGTAATCTAGAATCTTAAATTTTAAAAAAATTCACTAAACTTTGCTTTTATAGTGATTCAAAAAAGAAGAAAAAGAGTGTCAACAAAACATTTAAAAAATAGTCAAAAGACAAAAGAAGGAAGTTCATAAGGGTAGATATACAGTCAAGGGAGTATTGGTGCCACTGTATTGCATTTATTATATATCTGAAAAAACTCAAGCTGGACATAATAGAGATCCACAATATCATATGCAATCATCACATTTCTATTCTGTTTATACATAAATGTTTATGTTGATGATATTTATAAAATTTATTTTGAAAAAAATGATAATTTCTCTCTAGGAGGTGTGGGGGGGAAAGAAGACCTTATAATGATTTTCAAGCCTAACTTCTCTGAAGCTTGAATCATAGGGAAACTTTAGAATTAAGGAATTTAAGGTACATATTTGGCTAGGTTATAGATTGATGAACAATGGTACCACATCTTTGTGGATGTGAAATACTCAGTGCTGGCATTTTGCATGTAACTGGAATGGAATGTCAAAAATGGGCGATGCATGCATGGCATTTGTTGAATTAAGACTATATGATTGATGGCAGTAAGCTCTGTTTTTTTTTTTTTTGTTATTTGTGTTATGTCATGTTAGATTATTTTATGTTAACATTTGAGAATTACACCTAGAATTTGATATACATATAAAAGACTTGGATCCTTATTTATCTGAGTGCTTACAACATAGAAACATATGTCTAAGGGACATGATATTTTGATGGCTACTGATACGCCAAATATTTAAAATGTATCTGCCCTGTTATGGTTAGGGAAAGGATAGATATTGGGCTTGTGGTATCATTAATATAAGGAACCCCTAGATGAGGAAACTACATCAATTCAGGATGGTGGGCACAACAATCTAGTCTTAGATAATTATCCAGAATCATATAGCCAGTCAGTATCAGAGGTAAGGCTGAACTCAGTCTTTCTACTCGTGCATAACAAGAACTAATTTGATTTTGGGGAAAAGTACAAAAAAATCATTTTTGTTTTGAAAAAAAATTAAAGGTACAATTAAAATTAATGTAGCATGCAATTTTTTCTTTATATTTAACATATAATTTGAGCTTATCCTATTAAAAATCTAAATATATTTGAGTTCTGTCCTTTCCTTTTCATTAAGTAGCCTGTTTGAAAGCCTAAGTGGGCAGTGTTCCTTTAAGAACACCAAGAAAGTCTAGCTTCTAAGAACTAGGAAAATTCAGAAAGTTATCAAAAGGTTATTGTGCCACCTAAATAACGAATTGGCAGATTTTACTTTGGAAACCTAAATCCTATTGCTTATCATATATCAGTGGGCTACAGCTATAAACAAATCTCAATATGTCAACTGTAAAGATAATTGCAAGTTGCTTTAATTGTAAGCACTAGAACCTACTACACTTACTAATTATCTTTCTTTGATCCTGCTAAAAGTGTCTTGTTCACAAATCATCAATTTCCCTCACAAGGGGACTTGGAGAATGCTAGATAGTTCCTCCCTGAATTCCAAGTAGATAGTGTTAGGAATGAAAAGTTTCCTACCTGCCAGACCACAAGGCCCAAAGATTATACCCCTTGAGTGAGATGAAATTATGCTGCATAAATCAGATGTTCCAAAAAGATTTGCAATCTTTACCCAGGATCAGAGTTAAGGAAAGTTTCTCTGCCTTCCTAAGGAAGGTCAGAGTCTGTGATTTTTAACTCTAGATCTAATAGAAGCTACAAAATGTCCTTCTCTCCTTCTGAAAATAAAATCTGACCCAGAAAGGATGGTAAGTTCATCATTGCTATGCATTTCTGAATTCCCTATGATGTGGATATAAGGAAGGATTAACTTTTTTTTCTAAGCATCCTAGGTATGGTCCTGGGCAACCCCACTATCACTTGGCTCATGAGAGGAATACATCAGTTAAGGTGAGGAATATGTCCTGCTCTACAGACCACACCTTTCTTTGTGTTCTTTCCACCCTAGGACCAATTTACTCTAGGTGGATCTTGAGGATGCTGCTATCCTTCAAGATCAAACCCTAGAAATTGAGGAAAAAATATTTGGAGACTGATAAATCTTTTATACCTTGGTCATCTATGGTATACAAATTGTTACTGAAGTGTTGCAAGACATGGACCATGTGAGCATGAGGTAGATTATTAGAAGAGGTACAAAAATTGACTCGTTCCATTTTTTTCCCTAATAGCTAAAGTTAGTATATAGTAGATATATTGATAATTATGGAGCTAGGTGGCATAGTGGATGGAAGAGGATGGAAGTTTGAATCCAGCCTCAGTCACTTAATACTAATGGTGTGACTTTGGGCAAGTCACTTAACCCTGATTGCCTCTCATTCAGGGCTGCCTCCAGTCGTCCTGATTCATATCTGGCCACAGGACCCAGATGGCTCTGGAGGAGAAAGTGAGGCTGATGACTTAGCACGGCCCCCCCTCCCCACTCAAATCCAATTTATGTGCTTGTCATGATATCACTTCCCTGATGTCTTCTTCAAAAATGAAGGACAAACATTATTATTAAACTTAATACATGAACTGCCCTATTTGTTGTCAAATCCATAATGTGGGGAATTGCTCACTCCCAGTGTGGCAAATTAGTATAAATATACAAATTGATTGAAGTGCTTAAATGTATGAAGTATGCAGGATGTGTGGAAGCCTGTCCCACTATGTGAAATCAGGTTTTTGTTACAGATAGTAAGACTCTTAGAGAATGAATTCCTAGATTTAATACCTTTTTCTCTATAAGTAATGGGAAAAGTGCCCACTTTACGGAATAAAATGTAAAAGAAATCGAAGATAATGCAAATTCAAGAACATTGACCTTATCACCCTGAGCCTCCAGGAGCAATAGAAAGACAAAAGAGAAATTTAGCAAGATAACTAAAATCTGTACTGAAAATGGACTTAAATGGTTGGTTGTTTTATTCAGATTTCACAAGTATAACATTTGCTACCCCAAGATAAACTGGATTTATTCTTCATAAAATGTTATCAGACAGTTTTCTCTCTGACCATACCAGTTGCTGAAAGCAGTCTTGAATTTCATTCAGGTATAAGATGCTTTGCCTCCCCAAAACAAAGGAACTTGGTCATCCCTTCCACTCCAGTGACTTGGTCTGGGTGAAAGTCTGTTAGCTTATGAAGCCTCTTTGTGACAGACTCTCCTCACCAGCAAAGATGCAGCAAAGTGCCAAGGCCTTCCCATGGGAATTTACACCTCCTTCACCAGCTTCAATGCTGTCCCATTTCTAAGAAGCCATTGCCCTGTCATCTCCCTTGCCTGGGTCTCTTTAACCATGGAGGATACATGTTCACTGACTACCTGAAATGTGTTCACAGACTTCTAAGAATCCATGTTCTAAAGGGACTGACATCACTGCAAAGGCCTGTGGATACATTAGACATGTTTCCATAGGAAAGAACGGTGTCTCCAGGCAGGACAGTGAAAAGCCTCTGCTCAACTTGTACTATGTTTCTAGAATCTTGCAGCCACTCAGTCCCTGCTCCCACTACTCAAGCCTTCAATTACTCTTCTAATTTGGTACTTTCCTCTGCCAGTAATGTATCACCTCCATGTATTTTTCAATTCTGTACCATCCTGGAATTTTTCTTGGGCCTTCTTAACCCTAGTAGATTAACTATCCATACTCTGAGGCTATGAGCACTGACCTCCTGCTTCTTCTCTCCATTCAGACTGATGAGTGTCATCTCCTCCAAAGATACTTCACATCTACTCTGTAGATATCTTGTGTGTCCTGATTTATATACAGTCTACCCCATTACAATGTGTGTTTCTTGAAAGCAGGGACTGCTTTGACTTTTTTTTGTGTGCCAGGCTCTCAGCAAGATGATGGGCTACAGTGACAGTCATCAAAGCTGGCTGATCAATGAGAGGCACATACCTCCTGGTCCACTTCTCTTTTTTGTATTAATCAATATAAAAATGCCAGGGATATGCAGAGTACTTATTAATTTAGGGAGGGGGCAGGAGTTGGAGGCTAACAAAGGGTTTCTTGTAGAAGATGCTGTTTGACTCCATCCTGAAGGAATCACCGACATGGAGAGGAGAGTTGGGAGGCTGGGCATGAGGAATAAAGAGAACATGTTGAATTGAAGAGAACAGGAAGGGGAATGACTCAAAAGGAGGCTGGAGAAGTAGACTGGGGTCAGGTTGTAAAGGGTTTTAAATGACAATCAAAGGAATTTTATATTTCATCATGAAGGCAATGGAGAGTCACTAGAATTTGTGAAACAGAAACTTGAACTGATCAGGTCTGTATGTGAGACATAATACTTTGGCAGCACTGGGAGCATCCTATGCTGTGGGAAAGACTTGTGGTAGAAGACCAATTAGGAAGTCACAGTCAATAGTCTGGGTGGGAAGTGATGGTGCCCTTCTTGAATAGAGAGAAGGGGTGGCTGGTGAGAGGTGTTGTACATCTGAAACCTGGAAGCTAATTGGAAATTTCATTTATTAGTCCTGTGATAAGGGCTATCAATGAATACTTCTTTTGGGGATAATCATTTACTAAGCACCCATTATACACCATCACTCTGCTACCTGCTTTAGAGGTCTTACCTCACACAATTCTCCCCAAAACATACCAGAGGGAGCTGCTCTTATAATCCCCATTTTATAGTTGAGGAAGCTGAGGCAGATGGACACACAGCTAGTGTCTGAGTTCAGATTTGAATTCAGGTCTTCATTCTCCAAGGACTAGCACTCTATCTCCTGCATGAGCTAGAGGCATTATTTAGTATCTAAAAATACTGAATAGCCTCCATCTCTTTACTATGATCTAATCATTTGTTTTCATAAACCTTTTGGTGGGGTGGAGGGTTGTAGAAGGAGCATAATGGGACTCTTGATATTGACTGCTGCTAGATTACCCTGGGATATAGGATTAGGATCCTAGGATCTCCTCACTCTAGCCCCATCCTCTAAAGGGGTAATTTACCACCAATCTCTTCCTACTCATACTTCCTACCATTCATCCAGTAAAGCCGACACATTGATTCCAAGCAGTATCATGGCAGTCTACTTCTGTAGGCTTGGCAATAAACAATTAGCAGAGTGGGCATAGGGCTGTCCCAGTTCTCCCTTACTCTCAATCTGTCTCTAGCTCCCTTCTTTTTGCAGTCAAGACATCTTTCTGATGGCACTTCTATGCTATTCTCCATAAGTAACATGCAAAAGTCCACTGGAGTTCCACAGACCCTCTCTACTACATTTTGGGTAATTAAAATTCTTCAAATACTGCTATTTCATAACTCAAGAATGGTTTGTCATTTCCTTCTCTTGCTCATTTTACAACTGAGGAAACTGATGCAAATAGGGCTAAGTGACTTGCCTAGGATCATACAGCTACTCAAATGTGTGTGATTTAAATTCATAAAGATTCTTCTTTCTGACTCTTTGCCTGGCACCCTATCCACTGTGCCATATAGCTGCCCTTCTAAATTAGAGGAGGATTAAACTGAGATCTTCCCTATCAGCCGTCATGGTCTAAGGAGAAGGAATTTCCTGAGCACACTGAACCGAAGCATGTTGATCAAAGCATGTTCTATGGCAGGGAATGCTGGGGAATATTCTTGGTAAACTTGTTAGGGTCCACACCTGGGGACTTTGGCCCATTCCTGGATGTTTACCTAAAGACATCTGGAGAATACAAGGATTGTACTCAGAATCTGAAGGTGTTTTGGTCAAAACTTGCGGATCACTGAGTTAGGTCATGAGAACCCATATTTAAGTTCAATCTTGTAACCTTTTTTTTTGCTTTTATATAAGCACTCTAACTTGGGAAAGGGGCTTTTAGAACTCTCCCCCTTAAGAGAGGATGCTCTGCTGAAGAGACTTTCCCAACTGAGATTCTGAAGGCTGTGACTTAACTTTCCCAATCCTAAATTCAGGAGTGGCTTCCTCAGATTGTGATGCCTTGTTTCTTTCCTTTTCTTTATCTATTCTGATGTTTTCCCTTATAAATATATGTAAGTGCATATCTCTTTATATACATATATATATATATATATGTAAGTGTATATCTCTTGGGTTATAAGTATATTATTTCTTGGCTTATAAGTATATTAGCATTAAAATCTCATTTAAAGATTTAAGAAAGAGTGAGTATATCATTATGGGGACAGACCCAAAGCAATCAAACAAAAAAATCTATGCAGTCCATAACCTTTCTGTTACAAATAGTGAGTCTGGTTAAATTTGGTTTGAGTAATTATGGATTTTGATTAGGAGGCACTGTAGTAGTCCAGGATTTAATGTAATCAAATGTCATCTACAAATAGGAGCATCTGATAGACCTTACTATCTATAGAGAATTCTTCTTTCATTTGACCTGACTCTAGACAGTTTCCATGTCAGGTAAACTTTACCTAAGCATATGCCTTCCTATTTTATGTCATGCTTTAGAATAATAATCAGAAGTTCATTAAATAAGATCACACTCAAAAATTTTGGTTGATTTGAATTTTTAATTGAAATGTTTAATGCTTTGGCATCATGGCAATTTTCCAAGACTATTTTGAAGAATTAATCCCAATGAACATAGCAAAATAGAGAGAATTCTATCAGTCAAGAAGTTGATTTAAAACCCACCTCTGGCATTTACTAGCTGTGTGGTTCTTGGCAAGTCATTTACCATTTCCAAGCCTCATTGAAAAAAATAGTTTGGATAATAATGACTATAGTTAACTACTTCAAAGAGCTATGAGGATCAAATGACAAAGTACTTTGTAAACTTTAATGTGTTCCATAAATTTCAGTCATTTTAATTATTGGGAAGGCTAGTGATAATATTTAGAGGTCTGAGGATTTTAAAAAATATAATTCCCAAAGTTACATATCATTCTAACTTTGGATTGATTTTTATAAAAAAGAAGTTCACATTGAAAATCACTGATATAAAATCTGAAATGACTGCTTTGTAAGTTAGATTCCAATTAACATTGAAATTGTATTTTTGTTACTTAAAACTATTTTGTGAGGGAGGTCAGTGCTAAATGACGATGACATTGGTGATTTTTCATGTTTATCGAGTTTGTTGAGTTGCTAGATGCCTCATAGTTTAGTGGGTTAACTATATATTGGGAGTAAGCCATTCACATAATGATGATGAATTAACTTTCAGAATTGCCATTTAAGTTCTCCACAATTTTTAATTCAGTGGTTCCTTATTGCCCAATAAGTGAATTCATTTCCCAAATGAGAACTAACTACTTCCAAGACCTGATCTCTTTTACTTCTATAGCTTCTATTACAGTGACTTGGCTCATTGACTGACCAACTAGTATTTTTAGTACTTTCCCTAAGAAATTTGGTGTGTATTCTACATTTGGCTAATCTTCTTGGAATCTGTGTGACAAGCAAGACCCATTTCTTTTTCTTTTCTACATTTAAAGTTGGAGAGATGAGAAAAATGCCAGCTCCTCATCTCTAGGTTAAATTATAGATCTTTGTTTCAAGGTGCAAAAATGTAAGATAAACTAAAATTCTTAGACTCCTATCATGGATGGGTCTTTTGGGTTTCTTGAAATTTGGGCAAGTCAGCAGATATTGGTATGCCTGAAGTTCAGTTAGTTTCCATGTGTGGTGACAGATCATTTAAACATAATGATATCACTAGCCCATAGGAGCACAATAGAATGACAGGTCATGAGGTGACCAGTAAGCACATCTTACCCGAGACTGTTGATGCTTTCTATAGTAGTCATTCACATTAAAATCATCCAGGTCAACTATTAGGCTCTGCTTACACATTTCACAGGTCTTCACTGCCCCTAGGTCAGCACCTGAAATTATAAAAGAATCATATATCATCAATGATTGTGGATAGGTTTATGTGTGAATTTGATTTGTGTGGATGGTATTTAGGAGGACATTTAAAATCAAACTTTACAGGGGGTGGCTAGGTGGCACAGTGGATATAGCACCGGCCCTGGAATCAGGAGTAACTGGGTTCAAATCTGACCTCAGACACTTAATAATTACCTAGCCAAGTGGCCTTGGGCAAGCCACTTAACCCCATTTCCTTGAAAAAAAATGAAACTTAACTTTAAGGCTGATTGCCATACAAATTTGCTAACAGTGAAGTGAGATTAACTTACCTCATTTGTAATGAGAGTGATTATTACAAATTTAAGTTTGGGGTCCAAATAAACTTTTTAAAAAGTCTGTAAAGGACTAAGGAAAGAGTGAATGATTTTCATGGCCAAAAGACTACATACTCTTATACATATACATATACAGGCTCACAAGGATCTGAGCTGGTAAGTAATACAGTTAACAGAAATATAGACATCAATATGTATTCATATGCACAACTCTTTCAATCTTTGAATGGATGGCAATAGTCACCATATATATATATATACATGAATATATGTACATACACAAGCACATACACATGCATACATGTAAATATTTATATACATAGTATTATCTTTTAGTAAATCAGATTAACACCATTCATACAACTTCAACAGATCCTTTCTCAGTTAAGTCCTTGTTTAATTTGATCCAAAGGAGCAGAGCTCAGTTCTTATTTGGAATTCTTCTCATTTAGAGTTCAATCACTTTAGAGAATATTGATTTTTTTTATTTTATCAAGAGGATCTCTTTTCACTCCTGAAAAAATACAATGCAATTCACTAAATATTTTAAAAATTCACTGATATTTAGTCTATCTATATTCAATCCTAATTGTATCTGGACTCTAGTTTTGATGTATCCTTGCCAGTCCTGTCCCAATAATATCCATAACCTGTTGTAACACTTTACTAAAATAATCTAAGTATATTTTCATATACATTTATATATGTAGTGCATATATTCTACAAATGAATGCATATATCTCTAAAATTATATATTTAAGGACTACTTTAATAACCAAGTAATCCATTTATGTGAGTTATTTTTTCTTGCACTGATTTATCATGCAATAATTCTAAATTAATTTTGTGGATACTTGTTAAAAATGATAGAGTAAAGAAGTTAGAATTTTGGTGCTTAGTCATTCTTCAGTCATGTCTGTGACCCCATCTGGGGTTTTCTTGACAAAGAAAATGGAAGGGTTTCCTTCTTCAGCTCATTTTGTAGATGAGGAAACTGAGGCAAAGAGGGTTAAGCAACTTGTTCAACATCATACAGCGAATTATGTAATTGAGGTCAGATCTGAATTCAGAAAGAGTTTTTCTGACTCCAGGTCTGGCACTTTATCCACTGTCCATCTGGCTTGCCCAAAGTTAGAATGGAATCTTAGAAGTGAAAGGGGCTTTTTTCAGAGCTGTTGGCCCTAGATGACCCTCCCCCTCTTCCATGTGGTTCTTCACCATCCTGAACAAATAGTAATGGAATCTCTAGGGAATCCTGTCCTTATTATATCAGTCTAGTATATATTTGGATATCTTGGGGTTGCTGTCTATCTAACACTAATCATAAAGATAGATGTTAGCAATACCATTTCATTACAAGACTTTTAAGAATTTCCACTTTTCTCATAACCTTGGTAAAGGAGGTATATATTTGGAATGTTCTGGGGATGGTATTTGGGGTATTCTAGGTAAAGGAAAATAGGACTCTACCATTATTTCCCTAAATTCTTTCAAGGCAAGTAAAAGTAAATTTATTTACAAGACTGTCTACAGGGCAGCATGATGTGCTTTTTTCTGCATTCATCATATGTATATAGAACATTGGTTTCCCTCTCACACCTACCTGATGTAATCTTCACTTTCAGCCACTTTTTCAGACATTCCTGGTGAACAAACTGCAGGCTTCCCACGCAGCCACAGGGCTCCAACAGTGGGTTGGTCAGGGAACCCCCAGCTATCTGACATATGCGGCACAAGTCTCCCTCCTCCTCGGAATCCTCCTCCAGAAGACTAAATGGAAAACAATCCCCATGTGATCAGGCAGCTATAATTTCCCAATTGCCCATCTCCACAAATGCTAGTTCTCTAGGTGTGGATGTTAAAAAAAGGGAAACTTTTTTTTTACTTCTTTCCACCTCATGGTACCCAGTTTCTAGTCTTTACCATTGAAGGCCCAGATTTTGATGTTCTGAATATTGTTTAAGATCCTCAAATGGTCTTCTTTGCAGTTCTAGAGAAATGGAATGCTCAACTTCTGCAGTATGCAGGTGAGAAAACCTCAAGCGTTTTTTGCTTCTTTATTTTAATGTAAAAAGGAAAAATTGAATCTTATGTCATGTGGTGAAGGCATTAAATTGGGAATTACCTATATAAATAAGATTTTAAGATATTAAATATGGGTCTACAAAAGAGAAAACAGGATTGAGGAAGGTAAGGAAAAGGAGACTTATACCCCAAAGAAACAAACTCATGAGATCTGAAAATCACAATTAACTGATAGAGAATCTATCCTGGCAATGTATGTAAATATAATAAGAATATATAATTAGTAGAATCAATAAAAAAGGATCAGATCACAGAATAATTAATTAACTACCTCTTTTTTTTGGAGGAAACTACATGGATTCTGAAAGGGGAAAATTATGCCTTTGAGAGAAGGCAAATATGCATAAGGACAAAACAGGGCTGAATGCATATAGGTTTAAAAAAACTTTGAAAAAAGTTTCATATCAAGGATTCTATATATGGTATACACATGATTTTTAATTCCTGTAGATCAGGGGTTCTTAACTTCTTCTGTGTCATGAATCCCTTTGGTATGCTGATGAAGCGTATAGATGTTTCTCAGATGAATGTTTTTAAATATATAAGATAAAATACATAGGATTACAAAGGAAATCAATATTATGGAAGGCTCACAAATTCATGGATCCCAAGTTAAGAGCCCCTATACAAGACAGTTAAATTTGATCAACTTCTTAGTATTCTTCCAGGGCCATGGGTCATTCCCAGTAGACTCATCTGATGATCTTACTGAAACATGCTCTCAGTGGTAATCATAGATACCTATGTGTGCATAAAGGGCAAGGTTACAAAAAGGCAGCAGCAACATGAGTAATAGTGATTGCTGTAGGAAACTCATTTGGCTCTGCATGTGAACAGAAAAGTGGTGGATGATGTTTCACTGTGAATAAGTACAAGTTAAGTATTGAGAGAAAGTAACTGTAAGATGATGGAGTTATTAGTTGCAATCTAGGGCCAGGCACAGATATATGTTGTAACCCAGGAGACTACCCTATTGCTTTCTTCCCATCTCACCACCCTCGTTCCCTAATATTCTGGACATTATCAGAAAGGGCAGTGTAAACAAATTATTATCCTCCCCTTATATAAATTCATCTTAATTGAAATACTCCAGTGTTTCATCAAGGTATGCAAGGCAACCTTAGGTTGTCAAAAATGACTACCATGCTGGAATGACTTTGAATATGGGTTCTGTAACAGATTGCAAGTTTGTCATCTGAGGATATGAGTTACTATTGAGGAGGCATGAGCTAGAAATCTAGTACCATTTTAAAAAACAAAAGCTCTCACCTTGATGGAGAGTACTCATGTATTTATAAGTAAAGGTGATGAGGGAAACACCTGTAGGGCACTTCTCATGGAACTGGGTTTTAAATGTTGTGGGCCCTTATTGGGAAGATACAAATTTCTAATTAGTTTCCAGGGATTGGTGGGTTTCACTGAAGATAACTGACTATTGGGGGTGGGGATTGAGGTGAAGGAATCTCTTACCTCATTTGTCAGTATGAAAACCTGAAAAAAAGCAAAACAGCTCTTCATCTTCTGGAACTTTGTTCCAAGACTTTCTTCTTGGAATTTGTGCAAGGAGGAGAAAGGATTTCTCTTCTCTTTTCACTCTATACCAATTGGTGACAGGGACTTGCAGGAGAGATACACAGATTTGCTTGGGCAGATCTGAAGCAGGACCTAGAGGTCCTAGCTATATTCTCTTGCTTTCCTGTGAAGCACTACTTTCAGGAAATCCCTATAGCTGACAGACTAAAGAAAGGCATACTTTGACTGGCTGGGCAATAAGTGTTACTTGGTTTATACATATCTGATATGAATATAAAATAAAGGTCAAATTATTCCACAAAGGGGCACTATGAGAGAGAAGGGGAATATAAGTGTAATGGGGTTTTTTTTTGGAGAAAATTTCTATATTTCAAGGTAATTTTTTGTTTGTTTTTGGTTTTTGCAAGGCAGTGGGGTTAAGTGACTTGCCCAAGGTCACACAACTAGGTAATTATTCCATATCTGAGGCTGAATTTGAACTCAGGTACTCCTGACTCCAGGGCCAATGCTCCATCCACTACACCACCTTGCTGCCCCAATAATATATTTATTAATATACCTGTGAGTAGGGATGTTCTATTCTGAGAAGCATGATATTACGGAATCTGCTAACTGCTAAGCAGCCAGCACCCAAATGAGGAATTCAGGAACTCTCAGATTTATCTGATAGCTACCAAAGCTAAAACATTCACTTCTCAGGATAGTCTCTGATTTGTGCTCGGAAGAGGAAAACATAGAGACAGAAGGCAGCCAGAGACTTGAGACCTGCTAAGGTAGATAGAGGTGCCCCTGCTGCAGATTGTTGTGGGGGAGGGAGGAAACAAATCCCTTCTCTCCTTGCCAGAGGTCCAAGGGAGAGGAAATACTAAAGCAGGGGCCAAAAGAGAATGGAGGAAGCATTTCTACAAGAGTCTTCTTATAGATGGGGGAGCAATGTTATTCCAGAAGTCTCACCCTCTGACACTGAATTGCCAGCTATCTTCAGCAAAACCCATCAATAGCTAGGGAGCAATTAGGAGTTTACATATCTCATCAAGGTACCCCCCACAGGGGCCAGAGCTTATGCACCAGGTCCATGGGAGTGGGGAAGGGGGCAGATAGAACACCATCCCAGCAAATTAGGGCTTTCTCTGATTATATCTAAAATTACATGCCCCGGACAATAAATATATAAAATTATGTGCATCTGGAACTGCATGTGCTTTTGACTGTTGCCCCTGAAGAAATATAATAAAACTAGACAAAGGCCACAGAAAGGAAGCTTAAAGGGATTAGCAAAAATAGTTGTAAAAATCAACTCAAGAAACTAAGACTTTTTCCTGAAAATATGAAAATTGAAAGGACCATAAAATCATTAAAGACATGGCCAAGGGGATGACAATAAATTGGCTTAATTGACCTAGTGCTCTACTACCGTGCTATTAGCTGCTTCTGAGAATGTTAACACCTTCAAAAAAGTTTAGAAAATTTAAGAGATGAATTATTATAGGAAACCTAGATGTTGTAGGGTCATCTCTCATTTTTAATTAAATCCTTCTCTCCACTTCTTTCCTCAGCATTGAACCTTCCCTTATAATAAAGAAAAACAGTTAAGCAAAACACTTTTAGTAGCATTAGCAACTCAAAGTTTACACATTATTTCCTGATGATCTCCTATCCCTCTCAGCTAAGAGAAGAGAGATAAGTTTTCATTATTTCTTCTCCAGGATCAGCACTGATTTTCTGCTTCTCAGACTTTGGTTTCCTTTTAATGATATTTCCATGTATATATTGTTATACTCATTATCAATCACATTCTATATGGTTCTGCTTATTTTATTCTGCATCAGTTTATACAAATTGAATTCTTTTTTTATCAGCTACTTCTTACTGCACAAAATTATTCTTCTACATTTACATACAACTATTTACTTGGTTATTTCCCAGGAAATAGGCACAAACTTTATTTCCAATTCTTTGCTACCACAAAAAAAGAGTACTATTGTGACTAATGTGTTCTCTTTGGGCTCTTTCACCTCACTGGGCTACGTACCCAGTAGTGAAATCTCTCCATCAAAGGTGATGACCAGTTTGGTCACTTTTCTGACATAATTTCAATATTTTTTAGAATAGTTAACTACTATCTATTTAACAGCATATTAATGTATGTATCTTGCCACATTCTTCATTTGCATTACTGTAAATTCTGATTGATTAGGAACATATAGTCATCCATAGCATATGATTTTTCTTTTGAAAGCTATTCATTCCTAACTTTGGAGTCTGAACCGATGAGGCCCTTCCATAATACTTTCCTTTTGGATCTTGGCTAAACAGAATACTAAACTAGATGGGGTCATGATACTCTCACACTGAAGATTTATATGCATGTGAGCCTACTTGAGATTAGATGTCAGTAATATATATTCAGTAGTAGTAAATAATATAACCATAAGCCTAAACCCATTTCTTAACCTTGTAATGTTGAAATATTAAGTGAAGATACTGGGTTAAGAAGATTTGTTCTATTTTTCTAACCATCTTTTTTTGGGGGGGGGTTAACTTGCCAATCTCTTATTCAAAAACATTTAAAAAAAAAGAGAAAGTGGGCAACTAGGAGAAGCAGTGGACAGAGCACTGACCCTGGAGTCAGGAGTACCTGCGTTCCAATCTGACCTCAGACACTTAATAATTGCCTAGTTGCATGGCTTTGGGCAAGTCTTAACCCCATTGCCTTGCAAAAAAAAACAAACCCTAAAAAAAAGAGAAAACACTTCTAAATAGTATCAACATCTGAAGCTTAACAGCTAAAATATGTTTAAAGTTATATTACTATTAGCCACAAATCTTATCTCAGCTCAATGGAATCTGAGTCATCTCTCTGAAAATTGTGAAGTGTTTGGTCCCTTCGCAGTCACCTCTTTCTGCATTTCTCCTCCCTGAACCCAGTACTTGTCTGCCCAAGAGATGTTATATCAAAACTACATTCTCTTTTTTCTATACTCATTATAACTGTCATTCCTTTAGTTTCTTGATCTCATCTGTCAAGAAGAAAACATCTTTAAAAACTAATTCATATTGAAATTTCCCATGATAGTAGCTTACTATGTATATTTTAAAAGTAAACATTTGTTATAAACAAAGAATGAATGCTTTGTGGTGAAATTTTTACATGGTTTGGTAGTTGGAGGAGGTATTCTTGAATAGGGGGTGCTTTGAATCTCCTAGGAATGCATATTCTTTCATGTAACCTAATTTAAAGTGGGAAAACAATGCTATTAACCATAATGGTTAATTATCAAAACAGGTGAGAGTTCTGATGAGTGTGGAGAAAGCAAAATGTTGGCATGAACTATTACTGATATTTAGAGACTGACACCCATCAAAACTAACTGAGGCACAAAAGTGAATGTAAATTCTTTTGGGTGACCCCCTTCTTACTCTCCTAGTTTTGGTCCATCAATACTCAATTTCCTTATTCATTTTTTTCAGGCAATGGGGTTAAGTGACTTGCCCAAGGTCACACAGCTAGGCAAATATTAAATGTTTGAGGCCAGATTTGAACTCAGGTACTCCTGACTCCAGGGCTGGTGCTCTATCTACTGCATCACCTAGCAGCCCCCTCAATTTCCTTATTCACAGATAAATGTGATTTTTGTTTGGATATAAATGACTGAGAGATGTATAGAACATAAAGATGAGAGAAAAGTGGAGAGATACTATGTTTTTTTTTTTTTTACTAATTGAAAGTATCGTATAGGTGATGGCTATCTGGGAGGATCTATCTCAGTCCTTTTCCACCATTCTTCCTGTTGGCAGATTTATCATAGCCTTTAGCATTGGAAAATATTCTAGTCAAAAGCATTATTTTTATAGTTATATGCTATCCAATTCCTGAGCTAAATTGGACTTACCATATAGTTATAAGGCTATGTTAAATTATGCCAATTAACTATTTAGTTAATCTAGTTGTTTACAATTTTGCTAAAATAAATATGATCACAAAATTCATATTATTTAAAAACTGTTCTATTTTTAACATTTTTTTAAAGTGAGTTCCAAATTCACTCTCCCTCCCATCCCTCCTCCACTCACTTAGAAGGCAAGTAATATAATATCAATTACATATATGAAATCATGCAAAATGTATTTCTGTATAGTCATATTTTTTTTAAAAGACAGGAAAGATAAAGAAAACATATTTCAATTTGCACTCACAGTTCATTAGTTCTTTCTCTAGAGGTGGATAGCATTATTTCATCATGAGTCTTTTGGCATTGTAGTTATTAAGAGATGCCAAGTGTCTCACAGTTGAGCATCATTACAACATAGCTGTTATTGTGCACAGTGATCTCCTGGCTCTTCTCACATGACTTTGCATCAATTCATATAGGCCTTACCGTGCTTTTCTGAACCCCAACCCATCCCTCATCATTTCACATGGCACAATAATACCCCATCACAATCATATGCCATCTTTTCAATTATATAAGATCCCTTCAATTTCAAATTCTTTGTCACCACAAAAAGATCTGCTATATTGTTGAACATAACTGTAATATTCCTTCTTTCATCTCAATGAGGTACAGATTTCATAGTAGTATTGCTGGATCAAAAGGTATGCATAGTTATATAGCCCTTCAGGCATAGTTCCAAGTTGTTCTCCAGAATAGCTGGACCAGTTCACTACATCACCAGTGGTTCATTAGTGTACGTTTCCCCCCTTATCCCTTTCCTCTAGCATTTGTCATTTCTGATAGGTGTGAGGTGATATTTCAGACTTTTCATTTGTCATACTTTAATCAATAATGATCTAGAGGATTTTTTATAGAACCTATAAGTAGCAGCTTTAAATTTCTACTTCTGAAAAACGGCCTGTTTTTATATCATTTGACTATTTATCAACTGGGGAATGTCTCTTTATTTTTATAAATTCAACTCAGAATACATTTGGGTCTCTAATAGAGAAACTTGCTGCAAAGTTTTTGATAATAATTTATTGTCTATGGTTGTTTTTTTAATAAAATTTTTTCCTGATTATACATCTAAATTTGGTCTATTTTTGCTCTTTGTCTGAGATCATGATTATTACCTCTGCCTTTTTTTAGTTCAACTGAAGCATATTAGATTCTGTTCCAGCTCTCCATTTAATTGTGTATGACTTTCTGTTTTGCCTATGTCTCTTATAAACAACATATTGTTGAATTCTGATTTTCATTCCATTCTGCTAGTTGCTTTTTTTTTTTCTGGTTGAGCTTATCATCCCATTTATACTCATAGTTATGATTACTGTGTATTTCCCTGCATCCCATTTTCTTCTGTTTCTTCTTCTCTGTTTTTATCTTGTCCCTCCTCAAAAGCCTATTTTGCTTCTAACCATTTACTTCTTTAATCTGCCCTCCTTTTTATCCACCCCAGACTTTACTTTAACCCTATTCCTTCCTAAATGGGTAAATTACATTTCTATTCACAACTGAGTATGTATGTATGTATGTGTGTATATATACACACACACACACACTGACATATATGATGAGGTTCAAGCATTGTTTATCCTCTCATTTTTCCTTCCACTGTAAAAACTCTTCCTTGTATGTAGCTTTTTTTGTGAGAAAATTTTCCCCATTCTATCTCTCCCTTCTCCCAGTGTACCCTTTTTTGTTACCCCTTCATTTTTTATCTTTTGGAGATCATTCCAATATGATCAACTCATATGTATACCAATTTTCTATGTAATTTTTTTCACTCCTTTAACATGAAGTTGCTAAATTTTGTGTGACCCTAACTATGGCTCCATGATATAAGAATTGTTTCTTTCCGGCTGCTTGAAGTATTTTCTCTTTGATTTGGAGCTCTGAAAGTTGGCCAAAATATTCCTGAATTCACATTTTAAAAGGAGAATTCCAGAATGACAAAGCATGCTCAATTCACAGTAAAAAGAAAGCATAAGAAAAATGCATACTATAACTTCCAGAAGAAACCTGAGTAAAAAGTTATATATAAACTGAATTTCACTTCATTACGACAAAAATGTTAGAAATTCACATCAAATAAATGTTTAAATAGATTAAAAGAAAATAATCACCCATAAAAAATAGCAGAGAGACTGACTAAATGAGTAAATGATGAAATCCTTTTAAATTACAATGAACAAATACTATTTTAGTGAGAAAATCACAGTTCAACATACCAGAAGAAGAAATTAATTCTGTTTTAACCACAACTAGAACTACAGTAAAAGAAAAATGGAATGACCGCAAGAAAGTGGTAGGAAAAGTCCAAATAAAAAAGAACAAAGAGAGAAAATAAAAAATTATAGTTTTTTTTTTGTAAGGCAATGGGGTTAAGTGGATTGCCCAAGTCCACAAATCAAGGTAATTATTATGTGTCTGAGGCTGGATTTGAACTCAGGTACTACTAACTCCAGGGCCAGTGCTCTATGCACTGCGCCACCTAGCGGTCCCTAAATAATAGCCCTTAATGAAAAACTCAAAAGAAAAATTGATCATAAAGGATGAAAGCTGAAAAATAACACCAAAACAATGAACACCTTGGGTGGAGCCAAGATGGAGACAAGAATGGATCCTGTTTTGGGAGCTCTCTCATAAAACTCATTAGCTAAGGACTCTAACTAAATTTTTGAGAGACAGAACCCACAGAGGGACCCAGTGAGGCATTTCTCCTACTGGAAAAGAACAGAAAGGTTCTGCTGCCTGGGGTTGGAGGGGCAGCCCGCCAGAGGGGTGGGCCACCAGATGGGTGGCCCAGAGCAAAAGAACTTCAGCCTCCCGGAGGCAGCCCCAGGGCGCTGGAAGCCACGGCTCACAGCAGCAGGGGAGTTTCCTGAGCTATGCCCTGGAGGAGCACTGGGCACAAATTGGGGGAACAGTGGGGGACCTCTGCCAGAGTGAGCAAGTGAAACCCAGCCCTCAGGGCACACAGAGAGCCATGTAGACAGCACAGCCAAGTTCCAGGAAACATAAGCAGGAGCCCCCAGGGCATGAGCCCATTGAACCTAGGGAGGGGAGTGAAGAGAGAGAGAGACAGCTGAGCTCTGTCCTCTGCCCTTGGAACAGGACTCTGGGGCTCTGACCACATTCAGATCCTGATTGCAGTCTAGGCCCCCCATAGAACAGCAGGGCCCCCCACCCCACCTCAGCCCCGTGGCAGGGGGGGGCACATATGGTCATTCACAGACCAGGAGGGAGGACAGAACCTCACACACTGAGACCCTTGTGGGAGTGTCCCAAAAGCTCAGGAAGCACCCCAAAACCAGGCCCAGGATGGGAAAATGAGCAAGCAGAGAAACAAGAGGAACACCATTTGGAAATATTTTGCATATGAGCCCAAGAAGGATCAAAATACTCAGTCTGAAGATGAGGAAGCACAAGCTCCTGCATCTAAAGACTCCAAGAAAAACAGAAATTGGGCTCAGGCTATTACAGAGCTCAAAAAAGACTTGGAAAATCAAATGAGGGAGTTGGAAGAAAAACTGGGAAAAGAAAGGAGAGAGATGCAGGAAAAACATGAAAATGAAGTCAGCAGCTTAGTCAAGGAAATCTAAAAAAATGCTGAAGAAAATAGCATGCTAAAAACCAGCTTAGGTCAAATGGATAAAACAGTTCAAAGAGTTATTGAGGAGAAGAATGCTTTAAAAAGCAAAATTGGCCAGATGGAAAAAGAGATAAGAAAACTCTCTGAGGAGGACAAATCCTTCAGACAAAGAATAGAATTCAGGGAGATTGATGAATTTACCAGAAATTAGGACTCAATACTTCAAAACCAAAAAAATGAAAAATTAGAAGAAAATGTGAAATATCTCATTGAAAAAACAACTGATATGGAAAACAAACTTAGGAAAGATAATTTAAAAATTATTGGAATACCTGAAAGTCATGATCAGGAAAAGAGACTTGACATCATTTTCAAAGAATTACTACAGGAAAATTGCCCTGATATTCTAGAAGCAGAGGGTAAAATAGAAATGGAGAGAACCCACAGATCCCCCTGAGAAAGAGATCCCAAAAAACCAACCCCTAGGGGGCGGCTAGGTGGCATAGTGGATAAAGCACTGGCCCTAAAACCAGGAGTACCTGGGTTCAAATCCGGTCTTAGACACTTAATAATTACCTAGCTGTGTGGCCTTGGGCAAGCCACTTAACCCCCTTTGCCTTACAAAAAACCTAAAAAAAATGAAAAAACCCCCCAACCCCTTGGAATATTATAGCCAAATTCCAGAACTCCCAATTCAAAGAGAAAATATTACAAGCAGCCAGAAGGACATAGTTCAAATATCATGGAGCTACAGTCAGGATCACACAGGACTTAGCAGCAACTACATTAAAAGCTCATGGGGGGGCAGCTAGGTGGTGCAGTGGATAAAGCACCAGCTCTGGAGTCAGGAGTACCTGGGTTCAAATCCAGTCTCAGACACTTAATAATTACCTAGCTGTGTGGACTTGGGCAAGCCACTTAATCCAATTTGCCTTGCAAAAACCTAAAAAAAGCTTGTAGGGCTTGGAATATAATATACCAGAAGGCAAAAGAGCTTAGAATACAACTGAGAATTAACTACCCAGCAAGGCCTGAATGTCCTCTTCCAAGGAAAAAGATGGACTTTCAATGAACCAGGAGAATTTCAAATGTTCCTGTTGAATGGCCAGAGCTAAACAGAAGGTTTGATCTTCAGATACAGGAGTCAGAGAGTGGAGGAGAAGGGGAAAATATGAGGGACTTAATGATGATGAACTGCATGTATTCTTGCATAGAAAAATGACACTGATAATACTCATATGAACCTTCTCAGTTAATAGAGCAGATAGAGGGAACTTTTATAGTTGAAGTACAGGAGAAAGCTGAATTCGAAGATAAAATATGGTGTAAAAATATAGTCAATAGAAAAAAGGGAAATGTAATGGGAGAAAGAAAAAGGAGAGGGGGAATAGGCCAAGATATTTCATGTAATAAGATTTTTCTTTATTACAATGAGCTATTGCAATGATATGGGAGGGAATCTTCGCTCTCATCAGAGGTGGCTAGGAGAGGAAACAGCATATATACTCAATGGGGTATAGGTATCTGGACTAAGAAGGAGGTTGGGGGGGACAGGGGGAAGGGGGGTGATGTGAGTGATGGAGGAGAGGATGGACCATGGGGGGAGAGTGGTCAGATATAACACATTTTCTTTTTTACTTCTTGCAAGGGGCTGGGATTGGAAGGCCTGCCCAGGACCATGGGGCCAGGTGGATTCTGGGCCTAAGGGATGGTATGGGGGCTCGGGGCCTCTTGGCCCCAGGACCAGGGATCTGTCTGCTGCGCCACTCAGCTACCCTACAGCAGAATCAGAGTGAAAGGAGAGAGAAAATATAGTACATGGTAGTGGAGAAATAAGAAAGGAGGGAGTTGTGATCAGCAATGGCAACGGTGGAAAAATATGGAAGCAACTTTTGTGATGGACTTATCATAAAGAATGAGATCCACCCATGACAGAGTTGTTGGTGTTGGAACAAAGACTGAAGCACATTTCTTGTTATTATTATTTGGGGGAGGGTGCAGGGCAAGTGGGGCTGGGTGGCCTGCCTGGGGCCACATAGCAGGGTGATCTTTGTGTGTCTGGGGCTGGATTTGGACCCAGGCGCTCCTGGTTCAAGGGCCAATGCTCTTTCCACCACCCAGACACCCTACTATTATTACTATTTTATTTTATTTTGGGTTTGTTTTTTTTTTTTTTTGCAGGCCAGTGGGGTTCCAGTGGCTTGCATGTCATACGTCTGGGTGATTGTTGGGTGTACGGGGCTGGATGTGGGCTCAGGTGCACGTGGCTCCAGGGCTGGTGCTCCGTCCATTGCACCACCTGGCCATACCTACAATTATTTTTTTAATTTTAATTTTTTTCTCTCTCCTTTACCTTATTGCTCAAGTGAGTCTATATTTATGGGGAAGGGGTATTTTGTTTACTCTTAAGCAAGAATATTTTATTAATGTATAAAAAACATAATTTGTACAAAATGAGAATAAATATAAATAATAAATAAAAAATGATGAACACCTTGAAACAAATAGAGAAGAGAGTCCAAAGTTTAGTAAGAGAAGAAAAGATTATTAACAAAATTGAAAGCTAAGAAAACTGAAAGTAAATACGTAATTTACAACAAAAGCTACAAAAAGCAACAAGCCAAAGAAGACAGTTTAAAGAGAATCTATAAGAATCATTGACTTCCTAGAGAAAAACAAATCACAAATCATATTTCAGTAAATCATAAAAGAAAACTTCCCAAAGGGGCAAATTAAGATCAGATGAATCCTAAGTGCACTACAGGAGACGAATCCCCAATTTAACTCATAAATGAACTATCAGGTCAAAGAAAAAAATATTACAAGTAGCCAGAAGAAGGCAGAATAGGCAACAAGTAATTCTTGCAAGAATTACCTAGCACTACTCATTGTTAATTAGAAATTAAATAAGAAGTTGGAGTATTTCATGGAAAAAAAGGAAAATTCTGCATAAAAATATGTAAAATATAGAATTAAAAAAAACTTAAGTGTTGTAAGAATGGTAATTCACAGGTTCATATAGATTATTTTTTGCATTCAATTGTGTATTTGGAAGTTACCCTTTTTTTGGCATTTTAAATTCAGAGTAAAAATTTTTTTAAAAGATCAAATATCAGCTTAGAGCAATTGACTAGAATGTAAAGTATAGTGTTTGAAAGGAAGTAATGGAAAGGTTGGTTTGAGCTAATCTGTGAAGGATCTGAAATGTCAAAGAAGATCTGCATTTGATCCTAAAAGCAATAGGGAGATACAGGAGTCTAGTAAGCAGGAAAGTACTTTTTATTCCTATGCTTAAGGAATAAAGCTTTAGAACTATTGCAATAGAACTCTATTTTTCTGTGTTTTTATAAAACGTGATGATGCTAGGGTTAAAAATTCATAAACAAATGTATAAAAATGGAAATATTGCATGTATTATTTATAGAACATAATATGACAAAAAGTTAATTATGACCAAAGGACACAATCTTAAATGGAGACAAAATAATGTTATTCTAATTAATGAGTGAATCAAAGAACAAAGCACAGAAACAATAATTACATTAAAGAAAAGGATAATATAATGAAGCAACATCTCAAAATTTGCATGGTGTGACAGTCTTTAAAGGAAAAATTTTCTCTTTGAATTACTTATATTGACTGGATAAATGTGCTCACTATTTCAAATTTTTAGAAAAAGCAATAAATTGTTCATCTTTGGGTGACTAAAAGAGAAGAAAATTTGAAAACCAAAGAAGAGATAGTCAAAATATACAAAATTAGATTTTTTTAAAGAACAAAAAAATTAATAAAACATTAGCTAATTTCATTTTTTTAGAGAGGGAAAAACCCAATTATCAAAAGGGAAAGAAAGAATTCACAAGTAAAAGGAAACAAATAAAATTGCTGGAAACTATTACATCCAATTATATGTCAAGAAACTGAAAACTTAAATGAAATGACTATTTATAAGAATCTAAAATGGTCAGATTAACAGAAAAGGACAAAGAAAATCTAAAGAACTTCTCTTCAAAAGAAACAGAGCAGAGATAAATGAACCCCAAAGAGAAAGGGAAAAAAAACCCCTAGGGTACAAATGAATGTATTATTTAATCTGCCAAATATTTGAAGAATTACTCTTTATTATATAATGTAATCTCAAAAATAAGGAAACACTTTGCCAGATTTTTACCATGATTTAAATATAGTCCTGAGGGGTGGCTAGGTGGCACAGTGGATAGAGCACTGGCCCTGGAGTCAGGAATACCTGGGTTCAACCCGGCCTCAGACACTTAATAATTACCTAGCTATGGGACCTTGGGCAAGCCACTTAACCCCACTTGCCTTGCAAAAACCTAAATATATATATAGTCCTGATACTCAACCCAAGAAAAGGAAAAGAAAAACCCAATTAGTAATATGCTAGGTATTGTGTTAGGTACTGGGAATACAGGAGTAAAGACTAAATAGTTCCTACACTCAAAGTATATGAATTCAATTAAGGGTTGGGGGTAAGGGGAAGACAGCATGTACATATCTAAGTGTATAATTTTTTCTTTTTAGGTTTTTGCAAGGCAGTGGGGTTAAGTGACTTGCCCAAGGCTACACATTTAGGTAATTATCAAGTACCTGAGGTCACATTTGAACTCAGGTACTCCTGACTCCAGGGCCAGTGCTCTATCCACTGTGCCACCTAGCTGCCCCCTAAAAATATTTTTAAAATGAATACAAAATGAATACAAAATGAATTTTGAAATAAAGATTCTAAGAGGAAGAAGTGTTGAAGCTGTGCATTACAGTCATGAGAGACAGGTAGAGTAAAGATGTAGATGGCTAAAGATTAGTTTAACAGGATCATAGGATAAGAGGAAAAGAATAATATAGAAACTAAAAGGTAGATTAGAATTTCAAATTGTGAAGCAACTTTAAAATTCAAACAAAGAAGGTAGAATCAGCCCCAAATTAAGTAAGATAATTAAGAACTTCAATAGAGTATCAAGTTAAAAAATAAATTCATGCAAATTATCAGTTTCCCTCTATATTTCTTTAAAAATAGAGGGGGAAAGGAGTGGCTAGGTGGCGCAGTGAAGAGAGCACCGGCCCTGGAGTCAAGAGTACCTGAGTTCAAATCTGGCCTCAGACACTTAATAATTACCTAGCTGTGTGGCCTTGGGCAAGCCACTTAACCCCATTTGCCTTACAAAAACCTAGGGAAAAAACATAGGGGGAAAGATAAAACGACATTCCATGTAAAATAAGCTAGATTAAATATTTGTGAAATGACCTACCAAGACACATATAAGTCTTTTAAAAATAATGCTACTACAAAATAATTATCCCTAAAATAAAAGATTATCCTATTAATTAAAGAGATATTCATTATCTATGCTTGGACCTCATCAATATAATAAAAATGATGTTACTACTCAATACTCTACATATTTAGTACTATACCAATTAAATTAAAAAGAGAATTAGACAAAATAATATTTAGAAGATTCATTTGGGGAAAAAATGAAAAAAAAAGGAGTAAAAAAGGGTGGTTTTGTACTACCAGATGTCAAACTATAGAGAAGTTCTATCAGAACCACCTGGCACAAGCTAAAGAATGCTAAACTTGAATAGCTGAATAGATGAACAAAACCCCACAATAAAATGCACACAGGATTAGTATTAGATTAGTCAAAGAATAAATTATATTTAATAAGAATAGGTTGAGAAAACTGGGAAGTAGTCTGTTCATAACAGGTTTAGCTCAGTATCTCAAATTTCATAGTAAATTAAATAACAAATAAACAACTGAAATCTAAAATGTCATGCTATAACAAAATTAGAGAAGAATAAAAAGTTATGACTCTTATAATTACGGTTTATGGGAGAACTCACAGCAAGACTTGGAGAAGAAAAAGTTCAGAGGGAGTTTTGAGAATAAAAATTTAAAAGCTTTTACAGTAATAAAATCAGAATAAAAATAAATTTAGGAAAAAACTATTGAATATTTGATAAAAACTGGACCATAATTAACATAGGTCCTTAAAAACCATGCCACAAGTAGTCTAAGCTGAACATTTTTAATTTATTTTTTATTCTCATTTTGTACAAATGTTTTTTTACATTAATAAAATATTCTTGTTTACAAGTAAACAAAATACCCCTCCCCCCATGAATATAGATAGACTTGCTTGGGCGAAAAAAGTAAAGGGGAGAGAAAAAAATTAAAATTAAAAAAATAATAGTAATAATTGTAGGTATGGTCAAGGTGACGCAATGGACAAAGCACCAGCCCTGGAGCCACGAGCATCCAAGTCCATATCCAGCCTTATAAACCCAACAATCACCCAGCCATATGACATGCAAGCCACCCCAACCCCACTGCCCTCCAAAAACCAAAAAGAAGGAAAAAAAAAGACCCAAAATAAAATAAAATAGTAATAATAGTAGGGGTGGCTGGGTGGCAGACAGAGCATTGGCCCTTGAGCCAGGAGCGCCTGGGTCCAAATCCAGCCCCAGACACACAAAGATCACCCTGCTATGTGGCCCCAGGCAGGCCACCCAGCCCCACTTGCCCTGCACCCTCCCCCAAATAATAATAACAAGAAATGTGCTTCAGTCTTTGTTCCAACACCAACAACTCTGTCATGGGTGGATCTCATTCTTTATGATAAGTCCATCACAAAAGTTGCTTCCATATTTTTCCACCGTTGCCATTGCTGATCACAACTCCCTCCTTTCTTATTTCTCCACTACCATGTACTATATTTTCTCTCTCCTTTCACTCTGATTCTGCTGTAGGGTAGCTGAGTGGCGCAGCAGACAGATCCCTGGTCCTGGGGCCAAGAGGCCCCGAGCCCCCATACCATCCCTTAGGCCCAGAATCCACCTGGCCCCATGGTCCTGGGCAGGCCTTCCAATCCCAGCCCCTTGCAAGAAGTAAAAAAGAAAATGTGTTATATCTGACCACTCTCCCCCCATGGTCCATCCTCTCCTCCTTTATTCACATCCCCACCCCTTCCCCTTGCTTCCCCCTACTTCTTACTCCAGATGTCTATACCCCATTGAGTATATTTGCTGTTTCCTCTCCTAGCCATCTCTGATGAGAGCAAAGGTTCCCTCATTCCCCCTTGCCTCCCCCTTCCATATCATTGCAATAGCTCATTGTAACAAAAAAAATCTTATTATGTGAAATATCTTGGACTATTCCCCCTCTCCTTTTTCTTTCTCCCATTCCATTTCCCTTTTTTTCTATTGACTCCATTTTTACACCATATTTTATCTTCGAATTCAGCTTTCTTCTGTGCTTCAACTATAAAAGCTCTCTCTACCTGCTCCATTAACTGAGAAGGTTCATATGAATATTATTGGTATCATTTTTCTATAATGCAGTTCATCCTCATTAAGTCCCTCATATTTTCCCTCCTCTCCTCCACTCTCTATGCTTCACCTGAGTCCTGTATCTGAAGATCAAACCTTCTGTTCAGCTCTGGCCATTCCAAAAGGAACATTTGAAATTCCCCTGGTTCATTGAAAGTCCATCTTTTTTCCCTGGAAGATGACATTCAGCCTTGCTGGGTAGTTTATTCTTGGCTGCATTCTAAGCTCTTTTGCCTTCCGGTATATTGTATTCCAAGCCCTATAAGCTTCCAATGTAGTTGCTGCTAAGTCCTGTGTGATCCTGACTGCAGCTCCACGATATTTGAACTATGTCTTTCTGGCTGCTTGTAATATTTTCTCTTTGACTTGGGAGTTCTGGAACTCGGCTATAATATTCCTAGGGGTTGGTTTTTTTGGGATATCTTTCTCGGGGGGATCGGTGGACTCTCTCCATTTCTATTTTACCCTCTGCTTCTAGGATATCAGGGCAATTTTCCTGTAGTAATTCTTTGAAAATGATGTCAAGGCTCTTTTCCTGATCATGACTTTCAGGTATTCCAGTAATCTTTAAATTATCTTTCCTAAGTCTGTTTTCCATATCAGTTGTTTTTTCAATGAGGTATTTCACATTTTCTTCTAATTTTTCATTTTTTTGGTTTTGAAGTATTGAGTCCTGATTTCTGGTAAATTCATCAATCTCCCTGAATTCTATTCTTTGTCTGAAGGATTTGTTCTCTTCAGAGAGTTTTCTTATCTCTTTTTCCATCTGGCCAATTTTGCTTTTTAAAGCATTCTTCTCCTCAATAACTCTTTGAACTGTTTTATTCATTTGACCTAAGCTGGTTTTTAGCATGCTATTTTCTTCAGCATTTTTTTAGATTTCCTTGACTAAGCTGCTGACTTCATTTTCATGTTTTTCCTGCATCTCTCTCCTTTCTTTTCCCAGTTTTTCTTCCAACTCCCTCATTTGATTTTCCAAGTCTTTTTTGAGCTCTGTAATAGCCTGAGCCCAATTTCTGTTTTTCTTGGAGTCTTTAGATGCAGGAGCTTGTGCTTCCTCATCTTCAGACTGAGTATTTTGGTCCTTCTTGGGCTCATTTGCAAAATATTTCTCAATAGTCTTCCTCTTATTTCTCTGCTTGCTCATTTTCCCATCCTGGGCCTGGTTTTGGGGTGCTTCCTGAGCTTTTGGGACACTCCCACAAGGGTCTCAGTGTGTGAGGCTCTGTCCTCCCTCCTGGTCTGTGAATAACCATAAGCGCCCCCCTCTGCCATGGGGCTGAGCCCTGCTTTTCTATGGGGGGGCTTAGACTGGGATCAGGATCTGAATGTGGTCAGAGGCCCAGAGTCCTGTTCCAGGGGCAGAGGACAGAGCTCTGCAGACTCTCTTCACTCCCCTCCCTAGGTTCAATGGGCTCATGCCCTGGGGGCTCCTGCTTACGGGCTCTGCCTGCTTCTGTTTTGGGGTCTGGGCTGCCAAAAGACCAAGCTGCTCGCTGTGTGCCCTGAGGGCTGGGCTCCACGTGCTCGCTCTGGCAGAAGTCCCCCACTGTTCCCCCACTTTGTGCCCAGTGTTCCCTGGGGTGCAGCTCAGGAGACTCCCCTGCTGCTGTGAGCCACGACTCCCAGCGCCTTGGGGCTGCCTCCGGGAGGCTGAAGTTCTTTCGCTCTGGCGGGCTGCCCTTCTGGCGGGCCGCCCCTCCGACCCCAGGGAGTAGAGCCTTTCTGCTCTTTTTTCCAGGTTACCTTGAGTAGGAGAACTGCCTCACTGGGTCCCTTTGTGGGTTCTGTCTCTCGAAAGTTTAGTTAGAGTCCTTAGCTTATGAGTTTTATCAGAGAGCTCCTAAGACTGGATCTATTCTTTTTGCCATCTTGCCTCCACCCCCCAGATGAGCATTTTTCAAAAGAATGCAATCAGCAGCCAACTGAAATGCTGTTCAAAATTAATGGGGGGGGGGGGGGTTAGGTGGCGCAGTGGATAGAGCAATGGCCCTTGGAGTCAGGAGCAGCTGAGTTGAAATTTGAGCTCAGATACTTAATAATTACCTAGCTGTGTGGCATTGGGCAAACCACTTAACCCCATTACCTTGCAAAAAACCTTAAGAAAAAGAAACAAAATTAATTATAATCATAAAATGCAAAAGTAACTAAATCTGAAATGTCCTTTCATATTCCTTAAGCTAGCAACAATGCTAAAAGTTAAAAAAAATGAGGACAATGAGTTGGAGGGGTTAGGTAAAGATTTTTTTTTTAAGCCATCTGCTGATCGTATCAGTGTAGCAAGCTCTGAGTGAGGAATTCTGTCCCTTAGCAGAGACATCTTGTCCACTATATAGTCTTTGAAGCTGTTAAATGACAGGCTCATGGTCACACATGTAGGATGTATTAGAGATGGGCCTGGAAACCAGGTGCTCCTGACACCAAAATCAGTTTTTTACCCTTTACCTTTCACTTTATAAACCTATGTAAAGATGGGGACACTAAATACTATGGGACAATTGTGAATTGGTTCATGCATTCTGGAGAACAATTTGTATTTATGCAGTAATACATAAACATTTACTCACTAGGAGATAAAGCCTAAGGATATTTTCAACAGTTAAGACCCAACAAGTACAAAGGTTTCCATATGTACCATTATTTGTGATATTCAACAGTTAGCAACAAAAATACATGCTCAGCAAATGAGGAATGCTACAACAAATTTTATAATATGAAGTGCTGATAGTTAATAATAATAGCAAAGATTTATATAACATTTTAGGGTTTTCAAAAAATTTTACATATACTACCTCATTTGAAATTAATGGACACCATAAGAAATGACATTTTAAGAATTACATGGGGGCATCTAGGTGGCGCAGTGGATAGAGCACTGGCCCTGGAGTCAGGAGGACCTGAGTTCAAATGTGACATCACACATTAACTGTGACCTTGGGTAAGTCACTTAACCCCATTGCCTTAAATCAATCAATCAATCAATCAATCAATAAATAAAAAGAATTAACACAAACATGAAGTGATGCAGAGTGAAGGAAGTACATCCAAGAAAATTATATAATGACTTTAATAACATAAATAAAACTAGCATAAGTTATATCAAACTGTAATTAAAGGTACATCCCTCTTTGAGATTATTAAATAACAAACTCTTGGATATTATCCTTTTGAATACTGATTGGGAAGTGGCCAAAACAAACATTATCAAAACTTTTTTTTAGAACAGGAAAAATAGGAGTCACCATTTTTAAACTGAGAACATTTAAACATTTAAAAATTGAGATATCCTAAAATCTGCCTATAAGACCAATTATAAGCTCTTATAATGAGCTTACCCTCTTTCCCCTATACTTGAGAAAAAAAGGCACACATGAAAATGTAAGAAATGGTTAAAATAGTACAGATACTTTAAAATATTGAGGTAATTGTGATAACACTTTGAGAAATGTTTATTGTTTGAAATGTTCAAATTCTAATATAGAATTACAACTGGTCAGATCTATGCTCAGTCCTGTGGTTTTAATACTCAGAAGTCATGAACTGAATGGCTCCTATTCTTAGGGGAAAAGTTTTTTCAATAAAAAAAATCTTAGTTCCTAATGGTTCAAATTCTTAAAAGAGGAGGACTCTATTGAATAGAGGCTGAATATTTTGTCTTTTTTCAGGATGTATCAGAACATTATTATTGGGGCGGCTAGGTGGCGCAGTGGACAGAGCACCGGCCTTGGAGTCAGGAGTACCTGGGTTCAAATCTAACCTCAGACACTTAATAATTACCTAGCTGTGTGGCCTTGGGCAAGCCACTTAACCCCATTGCCTTGAAAAATCTAAAAAAAAAAATAGAACATTATCATTTCAGGAAGAAGAACTGCAGAACTGCTAAAATACTGACTTAAAATAATTTCTCCCCATGAATCCCAAGATAAAAAAAATGAAATCAGTACTCTTTTAACAAAAAATCACTTAAATATCAATGAAACAATATACAGCATTGTAATTTCCATACCACTCTCTAGTAAAAAAAAACAAAACTTTACAATCTTAGAAAAACTAGGACAAAATTATATTTATCTAATTATGAAAACTCACCTTTCTTGGAGTTTCTTCAGTTTGTCAGGGTCTGCCTTTGTCTGATGACTCTCTTTTGCATCCATGGAGTTAGAAGCTTCCATTCTATTTTCATCTTCAGTCTGGTTTGGTAAGTCAGACACTGTGAAGAAAGTAAAAGGTATTTCATCTTGTATTGACTCTGACATATGTAGATGGCCTCTGAAGTTCATTTGTAATGGAGAAGAGCTGGGGGGATTCAATGTGGATGAGTCATCTTGTGAATTTTGTAAGACCTCTTCAGTATTTAGTAAAATCTCAGGTGACTGACTTGTTAAATTCTTCTCTTCTATTTCATTGGTATGAAATTCAGTTGCACTGGCTATAGGTGATGAAGTATCTTGGTTTTCAGAATTGGCAGATGAATTTCGACTTCTAATAGGTGATAAAGGTCGGCGAACATTAAACCTTGAGTTTCCCTCTGCATCTGAGCCCTGGAGGACAACAGGGGTCAATGATAAGTTTGTTTGGACCTCAGCTCGCTGTGCAGAATGGAGCAATGATCTTGGGGTGTTATAAGATGAATTTAGTAATGGTCTATGTACTGCTGACCTATTAGGAGGAAAGCAATCAAAAGAATTCCTAGAACTGTTTCCACAGGATTGTCTGTCTCTATTATAAGTATGATTCCCAGGCCTAGTTTCCACAAAACCAAAATCATTAGGTAAATTCTCTACATTAACACAACTATCTTGTCTGTTTTCACCTTTCAAACCCCATGAATTAAATGAGGTTTTCTCACCTTCATCATCAACACAGTCATTTTCCTTAGTGGAATCGCCATCAGAAATTTTATGATCTCGAGGCAGCCTTTGCCCTAACATGGACTGCTCAAGCATTGGGTCCATCAAATTACTTTTTCTTAATAAGCGATGACCAGATTCATTCCTTTTTAATGAACCAGGCCTGCCATTTTCAAGTTCCTCTTCTGAGTTCTGGTTTTCAACCTGAGTTCCTGATATCCTGCCAAATCCATTATTCCTGTTATTAAAAGGAGAACATGGTGGTTGTATTCCAGCAAGTAGAAATTCTTCTTCTAAATGGGTAATGTCCTCAATGTCTTCATTTACTCCTATATTATTAACTGTATTTAATTCTAAAAAGGAGTAAAAGTCTTCATCTCTGAACTTAACTGACGCCCTTCTTGGTTGCACTGTGCTAGTAGATGTTAGGGATGGTACACCGGATTCACCCAATGCCTGGGAACCATTTGCTCCTTGAAAAGATGGTGACAGAGGTAAAGATGACTGAGTTGGGGAAAGAACAGTCCAGTCTTTGGCGACTTTTTCAGGTGTTTTTTGGTCTGCATTTAGTTGTGAAGATGGAACTAAGTTTCTTCTCTCTCGAGTTTGCCTCTTCATCTTAGCATCATTTGACCACACATCTTGTTGTACTACTGAGTCTGTAAAAGAAGAAACACCAAATCATATTCTGTCAAAGTTCCTTTTGAGCATATGACCTTTATTTTAAGCATTTTCTTACATTCCTTGGAAAATAAATGCTTGAGGAGAATACATATAGTGAAAATGGCATTGGGAAGAGAGGTCTAATATGTGGTTGTCTGATCAAACTACAGATACATGTTTATATTTACTAAGGGTGGGACAATGCATGCATACAGAAATCTTTGGGTACTCCTAGCCATGCCTTTAAAGCTGTTAGGTGAGGGGTTTAGTTCCAGGGTAGTAATACTAATAATATCCGATATCTATAATACTTTAAATATATTATATCTCACCTGAGCCTTAAAAACAAACCTGAGTTAAATACAATAAATACAACAATTATTATTCATATTTTACCAATGAGAACAGTCATTTAGCCATTGAGGCTAAGAGAGGTTAAATAACTTGTCCAAGGTTACATAGGTAATAAATGTCAGAGATGGAATTTGATCTCAGGGTTTTCTGATTGTGCTAGAGGTGGCGGTTTCCAGACACAAATTCCTTGATACAGATTCCTCTCTTATTCATCCTGATTGGTCCTAGTTTCCCTATTAGGGCTTTCTAGTCTGGGGGAGTGGGGATAAAATGTCCTGAGATGCATGCAGTTGGGGTATCTCAGATTTGGTGAGTGCCTGACATCTCACAAATTGCCATATCCTACTGACTTCTTGACTTTCCAGATGGAGATGAGGAAAGCCATGTACCACAGTATCCTCACTATATAACCTTACTATGTGAAGGCAAAGTCAAGAGCATCTTCCTCCGTTAAATGATCAGTGACTGGAATGCAAGTGCCATCCTGAATGCCACCCTGATTCAATGTGAAACCTGAATTAAATGGGAAGTGACTTGAGAATCTCCCTACAACACCCACAGCCAGTCCAACATTCCACTGAATTAGCTTTTTTGCCTCCCTTTGTCCAGAACAGTCAAAAAAGCTAATTCAGTCTCAAGTCCGCTCAGGCTTTATGTGAGCAAGAGGCAATCACAGATGGGATTTTCCGATTAGACATTCCAATGCTTACTAGAAAGAAATATATCCTTCCCCGTGTTGTCTCAGGTGTTTTCTTGACCTGAATTTCTTAAATAATTTCTCTGCACAGTACTAATTCCCTGTTTTCCAAAAGCTTCCAATCAAGATGGGATATCGTATAAACATGTAAGAAACATCTATATAATATCAATTAATTATAGATAGTAAATACAAATCAAACTTAAACGCTAAGGAATTGTTGGGTTCCTGCCGGCTAGCTTATCCTTTACTCAGAAGAATTGACGAGGTGGGCAACAAAGATGAAAAGTTATTCAACCCCCAGCAAGTATTTAAATGCCCCTTTTCACTCCCAATCCCGAGGCATTCTCTAATTACAATTACAGGTGCTTGCAGACAACAGGTGTTAAAGGTTTACTTATTACTCCCACACACAACAATCCATTACAAGGAATATAGACTATTCTTCATAAGGGGAAGTTAGTTAAGAAAAGCCTGTGCCTAGGGTTCTGATAATTCTGGAATGTTGTATACATACATATTTTAAAGCACCTCAGTGGTAAACAATAATATTAATAATGACAATAACTCACATTTATATAGCATTTTCTAGTCCACAAAGTAGCTCCTTCATAGCAACACTGTGAGGCAAACAGTTAAAGCTTTAGCAAACACATTTTACCATCAATAGTTGGTCCCCAGAAATTCTGAGAACTCTGACTCTGGAGCCCCCTTTCCTAGGTTCTATGGAGATTGTCTTGAGTAATCATTTTAGAAAGCATAGCCCAAATCCATAGCAATGAATTTAAATTTAAATTAAATTTAAATTAAATTAAATTAAAATTTAAAAGTACACACAAAGAACAAATTCAATAGCCAAAATATTTAAGACACAAAACAAAAAAAATTGAAGAAATAAAACCTGCTCTCATACACTAGTAGGTGTGATTCCTTTATATGTTATTTGGGGGTTATGATTTAATTCCTCCAGTTCCTCTAATCTTCCAACATAGAAGGAAAGAATCACATCAGACCCTCATAGTCCCATGGTAAAAAGTTCAGTATTATCTGACTCCAAAAACTGCAAGTCAGCAGAAACCTCTCCTGGCAGCAAAAGTTTGTTGGAACCTTTTAGGTTCCTATGTCATCAGGATTTCACCAGGACTCCTAGATTCAGGGACCTCATGGCAAAAACAACCCCTTCCATATCTTTAAACTGACCATAGCTCTCAGTTTGACTCTCTTTTTCTATTGATCCTCTTAGCTGGCAGCCTTGTAATTTTAATTTTATCTCCTTTCCACAGTGCCTACTCTCTGATATTACTTTTTTTGGTCAAACTCATACCTTATCATATAATTCTTCATTTTGACAAAAATCTCCTAGGATTCTGACATCTTGACACTTCCCCCAATAAACAAGGAGAGTTTCTTTTCCCTATCCATTATGGTTAGTGGTGGTAGTAGGAGCAGTAGTAATAGATAATAGCTTCTTTAAAATGCTATTTCATCTAGGTGCTGTTTTTATCCCTATTTTACAAATGAGGAAATTGAGACTGAGAAGTTGAGTGATTACACAGGATCCCACATCTAATAAGCTTCTGGGGCAGGATCTGAAGTTCTTGATTCCAAATTTAACACTCTTAAAGTTGTGTGAAAGAGCTCTGTAATAAAGACAACCCTTATCCCAATTACATAAAAAATGAGACAATTATGTTTTTAAGAGTTCTACCCTAGACCACAAAGAATGTGTTAGAGCCAATACTTAGTGTTTCTGAATCTGTAATTTCCGAATTACAAGGATTACAACTTCTAGAATTTTTGCTATATCAAACTGCCTCTTTAGTTAATAAATTATATATCAATAATTGAAAAAATGAAAATATTTTATCACATAATAATTAGCTTATTTGCAATTCTCACCTGCAAGAAAATGTTTCATAAGGAAATGAAGCAGAATTAGAAGGAAAAAACAGAGAGGACATAAGGTCATCCAGTTGATAAAGGCCTGAAAGTTTTGAGGATCAGGATTCTCAGCTGGCAATTTCACTTGGACAAAATTTATTCTCATTATCAAAATCTACCCTGTCTATCCTCTCAATTTCATTGTGACAATAGAATACTCATAAATCAGTATTATTATCATTTAAATCTTCCAGTGTGGAGGGAAAAATAGGTAGCATGTTTATCCCTACTTCTTCACTTTCTATTACCCCTTCGCTTCACTAAAATCTCCTATCTCCTTTTTTTCCTTTTGCAAGATGCAATTATGATGCTGCCTTTTTTCATCCTCAATTACTTCCTTTCATCACTGCACATTTTCTAATGTGCTCTGCCTAAAGCAAGTAAACAGGTTCATATACTGAACTGAAAAGCACTCTGACACGATCAAAGTTAAACCTGAAGAAATCCACATAGCAGAGCACTCTATATCCCTAAGGTTCAAATCAATATTGCATTACTTTACATGATACAAGAGGTCCAGGGAGCCCTTAGATGGATATCTAATATCTTCAGATTTGCCATGGGACACTCAGCAACATGACACAAACCTTTGTTCCTCTAGGAATTGATTGTGCTTTTTAGCTGGTTACTTAAGAGGACTTAAGAATTAAATTCATAAATGACATTAAGGGGTACATTAACAATTTCAGGAGTACAAACAGCAGTTGGTGGTATTTAAATTTGAGGCCAAGTTTTCTAGAAACAAATGCTTTTGCTTGACCAATATATGCATCTTTCAATGATTCTTTTGAGGAAGAAGTTGGTAAGGGAGTCAAGAAGGCAGATCATGCTTATTTTTATTTTTAAATGATATCGAGAATGAGATTAGCAATAGTACTGGACCTTTCATGTATTCCTAAAAACATAAAATGAGACCGATGTCAGGAAAAAAGTTTCCTGCTACTGCCTGGCTGTTGGAGTTCAGTCCTTGTGACCAGTTAAGTGAGAATTTACTGATAGATAATAAGAATATCAGATATGATGACTTCTGAAATGTAGCAGTGGGGGACTCATCTAGAACCATCCGGTTACTTCCCAAAGGCCACTAAACTGTCATCAGATGGAAATGACTCAGATAGGAGGAACCTCAGCCTGAATGACAGGTGAGAAGATGACAATCTGTTTCTTCCTCTTGACCCTCTAAACCACTCAGGCACCTTTCCTACCACCTCTTCCTAAATCCCTACTTTATCAACTTCTCAGAAATGTTAGTTTAATACTTTAATGGTTTAAAAAAGAAGCAGAATTCGCCTCCTCACTATCCTCACACAATTCAGAGGCACAATTTCTATGTTCTGATCTCTGGATCCAAAACAATAGAAACCAAATATCAATTCATCCTGGAATGAGGATTATGTGACATCCACCTTGATCTAAGTCAAGGTAGGCACTCATTACACAGGGTGAATTCAGAAGATGCTTAGAGAGTGATCTTTAGCAAGTCTATAAAAATCCTAGAACACACAGGGTTAGAATGTTAGCTTTTTGTTGTTGTTGAGTAGTTTCATTCATGTCTTTGGACATGTCATTCATGTCATGCTCAAAGAGTCTAATATAGGTATAGAGAGAACTCACTAACAAACATGAATTTTAAAAAGAAGCACATAAGCGGGGCAGTTAGATGGCACAGTGGATAGAGCACTGGCCCTGCAGTCAGGAGGATATGAGTTCAAATCCAATCTCAGACACTTAATTACCTAGCTGTGTGACCTTGGGGCAAGTCAATTAACCCCACTGCCTTGCAAAAAAAAAAAAACAAGAAAAAAATTTTAAAAATTAACTCATAAGCTACAAGCAAGATCAGGAAATTAAGGATGAATATGAGCAAGGCATGGCTCTTCACAAATCTCATCAGAAGTCCTATAATCTAGAAGGATTTGAGTTTAGCTAGGGAAGTAAAGGATGATGTAAAAAAGCAAGTATACCATGAGAAAAAGGAGGAGCAAATAAAGGCTAGGATCACCATTCCAGGAAGATGGAATAACTGACAATGGAGAAATTGCTCAATTCTTACTTTGTTTCTTTTTCTCTACACCCAAGGATCTGGAAATAACAGAACAAGAATGTCTAAGAGGGAGCTAGTGACCAGACCAGTAATGAATTAATAAGAGAAAACATCTAGTTACCTTTGAGAAATTCAGGCTACCTGAACCAGATGCAAACTCAAATAGAAATGCAGTCCACTAATGTCTACATAAGGATCCCTGTAGGCTACATATGGAACTTAGCTTTAAAATGTATTATTATTCATATTTATTCATATTTATTGATTTTTTGTTAATTATTTCACGACAACATTTTAATCTAGTTTGGGCTGAACTTAGGAGTATTACTGGCTTTGTGTTTAAACAGCTCTGCACTACATTCTCAGGTGCCTAGCAGGTGTGATTGCTGTGCAACTGACAGTAATATTGAAAATATCATGAAGGACAGGATATATACCATAAGATGAGAGAAGGAAAAAATGTACTAATTTTTTAAAAATTGAAAAGGAAATTCTGTAAACAACAGGTCATTATGCTTAGATAGAAAAATCATCTTTTCAAGTGTATTATGGATTATTTATTTTTAAAATGTTTTTTGCTTTGTATTTTTCCCCTCCCCTTTTTCCCTTTTGTTCTGATTCTTCTTTTACAACATGACTAATATGGAAATAATGTTTTTTTTGTAAGGCAATGGGGTTAAGTGGCTTGCCCAAGGCCACACAGCTAGGCAATTATTAAGTGTCTGAGACCGGATCTGAACCCAGGTACTCCTGACTCCAGGGCTGGTGCTCTATCCACTGCGCCACCTAGCCGCACCCCCTCACAAGTTATGTTTAACATAGTTATATATTATAATCTCTATCAGATTACTTGCTGTAAAGGGGAGAGAGAGGGAAGAGAGGTAGGAAAAATGAAATACAAAATAATGAATGTTGAAAACTGTATAGTTGGGAAAAAATTCTATTTTAAAAAAGTATAGAAAGGAAAAGCAGTGGTTAGCAGTTTGCCTGGAGGTTTTAATAAACTGCAATAAACTCAATATGAGTCATTGGTATGATGTCTCATCCCCCACAACTAATGGAATCTTGGGGTACATTGAGAGCCATAGCTTCTAGAAATAAGGAGGTGAGATAGTCCATCTGTACTCTGCCCTAATCAGACAACATCTGGAGAACAGTGAATTCAATTCTGGGTATTACAGTTTTAAAAAATGCATTGGCAAGATAAAGAGTATCTAAAGATATGTGACCAAGATGGAAAGAACCCTAAGACCATGTCATATGAGGTTCAGTAGGGGATTGTTTAACCTGGAAAAGAAAAGATGCAGGGGAGATACACCATGAAGTATTTGATGTGCTGTCACATAAAAGAGTGTTTATATTTGTTTTGTGTGGCTGTAGAGGGTAAAGCCAGAAGTAATGGACAGAATGTACAGAGAAGAAAATTTAGGATTACTGTCAGGGAAAAATAATTTGAATAATAATAATTAAAAAATAAGAATTTGAACTGCCCCAAGGTGGAATGGACTCTTTGGGAAGTGCTGGACCTCTAAATGGAGGTATTCATGCAGAGGCTGAATGACTACTTCTCTTGTGTATTATTGTCTTTTTTTTGTTTTTTGTTTTTGAAAGGCAATGGGATTAAGTGACTTGCCCTAGGTCACACAGCTAGGTAATTTTTAAAACTTTTTTTACTTTTAAATTTATTTTGAATTTTACAATTTTACATTTTTTCCCCTAACCTCACTTCCCTCCCCCCACCCCCCACAGAAGGCAGTGTTAGTCTTTACATTGTTTCCATGGTATACATTGATCTAAGTTGAATGTGATAAAAGAGAAATAATATCCTGAAGGAAGAAAAATAGATAGCAAAATTACATAATAAGATAGCAGTTTTAGTCTCCACAATTTTTTCTCTGGATACAGATGGTATTCTCTATCACAATTATGCCTGATTGTTGCACTGGTGTAATGAGCAAGTTCATTAAGGTTGATCATCACCGCCATGTCAGCTAGGTAATTATTTGTGTCTGAGGCTGAATTTGAACTCAGGCCCTCCTGACTCCAGGGCTGGTGCTCTATCCACTGCATCACCCAGCTGTTCCTCTCTTGTGTATCATCATTATTATTATTATTATTATTTAGGTTTTTGCAAGGCAAATGGGATTAAGTGGCTTGCCCAAGGCCACACAGCTGGGTAATTATTTAGTGTCTGAGACTGGATTTGAACCCAGGTACTCCTGACTATAGGGCTGGTGTTTTATCCACTACGCCACCTAGCCACCCCTCTCTTGTGTATTATTGAAAGAACTCCTTGCACTTAAGGTTTGGACTAGAGGGTGACTGAGTTGCCATGCATCCCTTAAATTCTGTGATTCTTGGAACTAGAACTAAGAAACTCAAAGTAGCCAGTTAACTGGTATTTTTAATTTTATGCTGAAGTATAGTTAGTGCTAGAGTTTGCTCATTTCTCTGTCTAGAATTAAAATCAGAATAATGACTTTTTTTATTTGAACACAAAGGGGAATAATTTTAAGGAGTCAGGAATATTCTTTTATTTTGAGAACTTAATACAACTGCTAGATGTAGCCTTTCGGGAACACACTAGAAGTTTTATACAAATGAGAAAGACTGTCACCATGCTCCCAATAGTTTCCCAAATGGTAACCTTACATTACTCTCATTAGAAGCTGGGTAGCCCCTATATAACCAAAGCAAGGCAGGGCCTTGTGTGGTATTTATTAAGTACTTACCATGAGTCAAGCACTAAATGGTTAGGGCAACTAAGTGGCACAGTGGCCTTGGATTAAGGAGGACAGGAGTTTGAATCCTCTTACTAGTTGTGTGACCTTGGGCAAGTCACTTAACCCTGATTGTCTCACGTCAGGGTCATCTCCAGTCAGCCTGATTCCCATCTGCCATTGAACCCAAATGGCTCTGGAGGAGAAAGTGAGGCTAGTGACTTAGCACAGCATCCTCTCATTCAGATCCAGGTCACATGCTTATCATGGCATCATCTTAATGTTGTGGCATTCTTCAAAAATGAAGGACAAAGATTACTACCTGGTTAACAAGCATGTGAGTGTACAAATACAATAAAAAGGAAGATGGACCCCGCCCTCAAGGAGCTTACATTCTAAGCTTTCCACAAAAGAGAAATAAAAAGCATGTGGAAGGGAAGGTGCTCACATTGGAGGCCCAAGTAGAGCTGAAGGGGAATGAATATATAATTTTTGTTCATTCCTCAGGAAGTCTGGTACTTTAATATCCTCCATTCCTACTGACCTCACACACAAAGAAAAGTCACATATTGGAGTTGTAGTAACTAACAGGAAACACGTAAAAGGTTCTAAAGATGTATTATTCCTCATTCAACACATAAGGAACCAAAAATAAAAATAATTTTCAGTACAGTCTCATGATAGCTAAACTGCCACCCACCAAGGGGTGACCCAGGGCAAGATGCTCAGCCTGAGCATCTGTTTCTCTCTCTGCAAGATGAGAGAGTTGGGGTAGATGATCCCCAGGTCTTGGATTATGTGATTATATTAACAGATTAACATGGTTACCTGATCCTCTGGGAGTCTGCTCTTTTCCCTGCAGTGATGAGATCTGCCTGTTTCTATCTCCAGATGATCTTCTACACTGCATTTCTGGGCTTACTGTCAATCTTCCCAGGTTGGGCCTCTTCTTCCTTGATAATATCTGTGCCTGTGCAGCTGATAAGTGCAAAATCTTTTTAATAACTAAGTCATTTCCATCTCTCCCAAGAAAACATCTCCCATTTTAAAAAATAATGCTCAGAAGGTCTCCTGAATAAGCTATGTGTCACCATTGCCCCCATAAATGATAAAAACCAGTCTTAATGCTATAGGAGTTTTCTAATAATTATTCAACAGCTTTCAGGGAAGTTTGTTTAACTGACATCATAAAGAACCATTTACAATTCATACTTCAAGTGACAGAGTTTCATTGGTTTTCTTCCAAGTTTGAAGCAGTGTTGCTTTGAGTTTGATATGTTGAATATTTCTTATTCTCAGCATCTATTTGTGTTTCCAAGTTGTTCAAATCTGCCTTCCCAAGAGATTGCAAACATTTTTAATTGCCTACAACCTATCACATCTTTCTAAAGTTATTAATCTCAGGCGATACTCTGATAAAAAAGAAACACAATATTCGTAACTATAGGTTTTATTTTCAATTACTGTTTTTTTCTTATATTTATAATGACCTGATTTTTTTTTTTGAGTTTATCTTTTGGGTTAGTTTGCTAATCGATGTGGGTGATTTTGTTTTGATGACAGAAAATACATTGCACCATATATATGTTAAAATCAAAATTTCTTTAAAATTTGAGATAGTTTTCATGTATCTCTTCCAAAGTTCCTGAATTCATGAGGCAATAAAATTCAACAATCTGGGCTAAAGTCTACAAGAATATGAAATTATTTTATTCTTTATGGGCAATTTAGAAATTTCACAAATATATCTACTGGATGGCTGCTATGCTTTAATAGCAAATCAAGACATAAATAAGAGGCAAACTGGAATTATTTGGGGGGGGGATATTTATGAACTCATGGTACCTGGAAACTAATTGCCATCACATTTGAGATGTACAGTATTTTTTGCATGTATAATTTTCATCTAGAATTTGTAAAAGGAATAAAAATGTTGAAGAAAAATTTGCTCAGAGTCTTAGAATATTTCAAGTGACAAATACAAGACCCAAGGAATACTATTACTTTTTGGTTTGGGGTAATTAAGTGATTGAATCTATGCCAAAAAAAGGATGAGGGAAGGACATAAGATCATGCCTTAGAATTAGAACAGTCAGTACTGTTAGGTCCAACTGATAGAGAAGATAGTGGGGCCAGGATGTAGACATGACCCAGGGAGTAGGAGGGAGTGACATTTGCTTAGAAAATATAAACACAAATATTCTGAGGCTATCATAACGAGTAAATATAACGTATTGAGCAAGAAAAGAGAAGGAAATAGTGGGTTACATTATGGGAGAAGTATTAGTGGGGGACATTTTGAGAACTTTTTTCTAGTAGAAAAGGAATTTGAAATCTTTTAAAAATCTGAGGATATCTTGTTCCAGTACAATTTAATAAGGCTTTTCTGGTTATTTCCATCTCCTGAGCATTCTGAATACATAAATAAATTGCCTCCTTTGTTTCCTTCTGACAGTCATATGGGGAAGCAGTAGTATCCTCTTTTCAGGAACACAAAGGCACTGAACAGGAAACAGCCCAGGATGAAATCAGGCCAAAGTTAGGATTTGGATCCTGTCTCTTTCAGGAAGCCGAAATGAACAGTGAACTCCAACTCAGCCAGCATTTTCTAGACCAATCAGGAAAATTTCCTCTTGGAACTATACAGAGATGATAATAATTTCTTTCTCTCTGTCTTTGTTCTTCCTAAAGGCCCTCCCTTCTCCTGTTTTTTTTTTGACCTCTCTGAATTCTATTCATACATTAAGTTCTCAATGAAGGCTCTTTTGACTTTTCTAGTCCATACTGATCATTCCATTTAAAGTATTATTTTATTTGTAAATATTATCAGATTCATTATTATAAATATAATGCAGAATTTGGGACATAATTGTTCTCAAGTGGTTTTATGTGTCTTCCCAGATAGATTAATTCCTTCACAACAGTATTCATTTCTTACATTTAGGATCAGATTTAGAGTTTGAAAAATACATTCTAGGTACATTTAGAGCTGGTCTTGTCTAATTCAGCCTCCTTAATTTACAGATTATAAAACAAGCCTAGCACTATTAAGTGATTTTCCCAAGGTCACATTGATAGAAAGCACTGGGGTCAGGATCTGAACCTAAGTCCCCCTGACTCCAAATCCTGGGTTCTTTCCACTTATTTTGCATTCTCCAAATTGCCTAGGTCAATGTTCAGCAAATAGAAAATACTTGAACAACTGATAAATTGAGAGAATAAAAAAAATTCACTACTTTGGAATCTAACCTAATAAACTCATGTTATAGATTTGAAAATGGAGGCCCAGAGAGGTTAAAAATAGTAACTTGCTCAAGGTGAAGTTGCAAAGCAATGACTGGGACTTGGGTCATCTGACTTCTAAATTCAGTGTTCTTTCCATGCTGCCTTTATACCCCTAGGCATTTTTACTTTTAAAAATAGTTCCAAATAACATTTTGAAACTACTGGTGGATAAATGTTAGTTAAGGTTGATTTTTCAAAAGTTACATTTTTAACAGTTTAGCTGAAATACTCTGCAATTCTAGCATTGGAACCTTATTAGCCAAAGCACCTGAAATTTAAGATCATTTTGTTTCTCATTCTTAGAAAATCAAAGAAAAAAGAAAAGAAAAGAAACCAATATCTCCCTCAACAGAGTAGGTTTCTTTCTCAAACTAATAATTTCTTGAACATTAGTAGATCTCAACCCCTGCCAGTTAAAGAATGAGAAACACTATTTCCATTAGCCCACTTTAATTAGACTCACCAAACTACAAAGGCAAAACTAAAAGATTGCAGATTTTTGCCATGATTTGGAAGCAAAGAAATTGTTGCCATTAGTGACAGAATCTTATCAAGGGAAGATTTTTAAAGACAGAAAGAAGCTTCATCATGGAAAAGGTAAATCAGAGAGTCATTGTTATTTTTGTGCTTACAGAGCTTGAGTGGAATGATTTCAATATCTTTCACCCCTCTGTGATGTCCTTCCAGTCCTCTTTCCATGATAATAATATTAATAATAATAATAGCTATCATACATATAGTGCTTACTATATGTATAGAAACTGTGCCAAGAGTTTTACAATTATCATCTCATTTCATCTTCACAACAACCCCGGGATGTAGGAGCTATTATTATCAACTCATTTTACTGAAAGGAAACAGAGGCACGTGGAGTTTAAGTGACTTGCCCAGGGTCAAAATCTAACTAACTGATGGTTAGAATTCATGTCTTCCTGTCTCCAAGCCCAGTGCTCTCTCTATCTGCTGCACCACTAACTGTCCTCCTATGACTGGTTTCATAAGTAACAAATTTCAGGAAAATTATTGCTTTTGTTGGCTTTCATTCACTCAACAAATCTTAACTGAGTACATTTTAAATACAAGGCCTTGTGCCAGTTGAACTGTGAGAGCCATAGGAGCATAAAATATAGAGCTCAACTGAACTCTGAAAGAGCTTACAATCTAATTTATTTATTTAATTCATTTGATTTTTTCATTATCATTGTAATAACTTGACTAATCTTTGAAAACAGTCACCCTTATTCAAAATACCAGCACCTTCTTCAGATTCAATAAAGGTCAAATAATTTTAATTATCAACTCCATGAAGAAATCTGTCAAAGTTATCTCTCAATTCTTAAACCACTTTAGAACTCTAGCCCTACGCTTCCAACTGCTTGCAGAAATACATCTAATGAATGGCTGGCATGTTAAACTCAAATATATTCAAGATGTACTCATCATTTGCCTACCACTTCTTAATTCTTTGTTGTGGGTTTGTTATCATGAAGTCGTCTTTGAGTATTCCTTATCACTCAGTCCTGTTGAGTCTACTTTTATACACCTTCATCTCTACCTTGATCTTTGTAATAGTTTCCTAACTGGTCTTCCTGTATTGTATTCCCTCTCTGATCTACTTAGGTCATAGAGTTTGACTTCAATTCCTGACAAAATTCTAGAACTGTTATTAAAGGGGTTATAAGTAAACGTTTAAAAAAGGAAAGAGAGATCACAAAGTCAATATGACTTCATCACTAATTAGTCATGCCACACTGTTTTGCCTCTGCATTGTTACTAAGATAGTACTATATCTTAGTCACTAAGTTAAAGTTACTAAGTTACTAAGTTAGCTAAGATAGTGCTATAGATATAATTTACCTATACTTTTAGGTATTTGATAAGTATTAGATAAAGTTTCTCCTACCTTTCCTGTGGATAAGATGAAGAGACGTGGACTAAATTACAGAATAATCAGGCAGATTCAGACCTGGTTGAATAACCTGACTGGAAGTATATTCATTAATACTATGGTGTTCACTGGGAAAAGGTTGCCAGTAGAATGTCCAAGAGACTTGTGCTTGTGCTGTGCTGAAATTTTTATTAATTACTTGGATAAAGGAATAAATGGCAAGTTTATCAAGTTAGCAGAGAACATAGATAGTTAAGAATAAGTAATATGTACAATAGAGTCAAGATTCAAAGCAGGTCTTGACAGACTAGAAAATTTAGTTGAATTGAATAAGATTAGATTGTTCAGGGAAAAAAGACAGACTTATGTTTGTTTTTTTTAAAACAACATTACAAATACAAGATAAAACATAATTAGACAATGGATCTGAAAAAGACTAGGGAGTTGTCACAAACTAAAAACTTAATAGGAATCAATACCTCCCCCCACCCAAAACAAATGCAGTCTTTAAGTTGTAATCTTGTTCACATTTCCATTTTGTCTTACTTTGTTTATATTGCCTTGAATACATGGGTTGCTTAACAACCAGGATTAGGGAAGAGATGGTCCTGGAGTATTCTGCCCTAGTCAGATCACATCTGGCTTGGGTATTCAGTTCTAGCTCCACATAACAAACAGTACACTGATAAGCTAAAAAAATTTCAGATGGCAACTAGTATGGTAAAAAGCCTTGACTCCATGCTACATGAGTTTCACGAAAAGAACTGGGGATGGATGAGATTAGGGAAAACAATTATTTTAACTATTTGAAGGGATGGTAGATGGAAGAGAGACTTATTTTATCTGGCCCAGAGGGCAGAACTTAGAGCAACTATGAAAGTTTCAAAAAAAAAAATCAAACCAAGGTTTAATGTCAGGAAAGATTTTCTATCTGGGAAAATAAAATAGTTCAAAACTGGGATGTTCTTTGGCAGGAGGTAGTATTCTCTCCCCAAGCAAAGCCTAAGTAATCACTTGGTAGGTATATTATAGAAAGGATTCTCTTCCAGGGCTGGAATGGCATAGTTTTCTACTGAGGTCCCCTTCTACCTCTTAAATTCCACAATATCCTTCACAGTTCTGCAATGCCCTTCACGGTTCTTTACATTTCTAGGCTCATGTTATTTCTTCACCTAACAACCTTCAGGGGATTCCTTATTTCCCCTTATGTAAGAGAAACAACCTATTGTAGCATTCAAAGTTTTCTACAGCCTGGCTCTGATATTCCTTTCCAACCATATCTCATACTCAACAATCACATGCTTGACATAATTTCAACCACCCAAATCCATTCTGTTCCCCATTCATGTGTTGCATGGCCTCTCCTACTTGGAATGTCTTGCTCTCAATTCTCTCTTTCACGAAGCCCTCCCTGACTCCTACCCTCATCCTTATTCTTATCAGGAGAAAGTGATCTCTCTTTCATAATGCGTTGCCTCATTTTTGCCTTTGCAATCATTTCACTATTTCATTGGCTAGACCAAATATGTGAATATGTGTATGAGTAAGATTATAATCTCTCTGTTTTAGCATCTAGCACAATGCTGGCCCACAAGTGTTTAATCAATGTTGCTGAATGACTAAGTATTAGATGTATATCTTATGTATCCATATCCTCCATGAAGCTTTCCCTGATCCTCCTCACATTTACTCCTTACTCTTGTTATATAAGGATAGGGAACTTTCTCTGCTTATTTTATTTAGATATGGTTTAAAAGCATATCAAACTCATACCCAACTCATTTCTTTGCTATCCCAGGTTCTTCTCCACTTCAGTCACCACATAAGCAGCAACGAAATCTTGGGAGTCTTGGGATCACCTCAGTTTGATTATATGATGTTATTGTACATTTGAGAAATTTCAAGAGGATCAAGTTTTAAATTAAAATGTTCTATCATCCTCTAAATGAATCTTGAATCTGATAGTTCAGTCAATAGTTTAAGTATAGGGATCAAATTTTCAGGGAGGTACAGAAATTCTGTCTGACTGGTAACAGAAAAGTTTCCAAAGCACTCTTCTATGCCTTAGGAAGGCTAGATATCACTAACAAAAATAACTGAAACGATTCTACAAAGAATTGAGGGAAAATTCTACTCTCCAGAGAAATCTGGCAAAAGTGGAACTTTTCCTAAATTGTCTTAAGGCAGAGCAATGCAAAACAAAACAAATTTAAGAAAAATCCTTCCCCTCTGAGGACCATTATATTATGTGGGGGGATTAATTTTCTTGATTGACTGTGAATATTACTCATTCTATCCTATAATATTTCATTTCCTAACTCATTTTGTTTAAACATATTAAGATAGTTTCTAGAAACTGCAAGATATAGAAGAACAGGAAGACAATGAGATCTCTGAAATCTGTAATCTCTGGGATATGAGGAACTGGACTCCCAAGAGATGCCAAGATTCAGTCCAAGAGATAATAAAAAGAAATAATCTACTATGTCCTCAGATTGTGTAAAGTTACTGCATAATCAGTGCTATGGACACTGACTCATTATAAGAGACAACTTTTTGTTTTCTGTCATAAGTAATGGATCAAGTCTGTTTGCCTAGTGGAATGAATTTAAATGTTTGTTGTTCCACACACCAAGAGGAGATGTTAAGGCTTAATCATGCACTATAAACATTTTAAAAATAATTTTTACCCAGGAGACAGGACTTGGGGATTCAGGAAATATAAGTTTCTAATGAACAAGCATGAGAGAAATGCCCACATTGATCAGACTCTTAATTTGCCTCTGCTTTCATGTGATTTTGAATTGATCTAAAGTTTCAAGGATGAACTTTCAGAAAGACCTGCCACTTGTGACATTAGGTGAAAACTTGATCCACACTCATTCACACACCAAAATATGATAAAACAATACAGAATTTTAGTGACTGAATTATAAAACATGACAAACAGTAGTAGTCAAATGAGTCTTATGAGATGATGGGGATTTTATTTACAGCTTGTTTTTTAAGTGCCAGTCAGAGATGAGGAAGCAGAGAACACAAAGCTTCCAAGTCATCCACTTGAAGTGGTGGTGGCAGGTACTCCTTCCTGCTTCCCTGCACATTTCCTCTTCTTTTTCGCGGGGCCAGCCTATTAACATCCCTTCCACCTGCTCTCTGGTCTCCCTCTCCTCCGAGAAGCTTGACTTAAACGACTGTGGTGTGTGCATTGTCAAGGGAAACTTACCATATTAGGTAAATTTTATTTGTTGTTCTGTAGCTGAGCAGAGACTGCACAGGTGTCTCTGTTTGAGTGGGGTGGGAGAAGGGGAAGCAACAGAACACTGAAGGTGAGAGGGGTACAGGGGAAGGAATAAGAGAAGAGGAAGGAGGGACAGTAGGAGGGAGAGACATATAAGGGGGTTGGTCATCTGGTAAAGGAGGAGAGGTGAGGGGAAGGAGAAAGCAGCATAAATCAGAGTTGGGGATGTGGGTAGGTGACAGAGAAAAGAAAGGATAGAAAGGAGAATATTCAACACAGTATGGGGAGTGCTCGTTTCTGCCACCTGCACAAAAGAAAAAGAGCAATCAGGACCCAGCATTCACTGTCCAGACAGGAAATAAAAATTTGTGAATGTATCCAAGATCAACAGGTTATGATTCCCTGTGTGGGAGGGAGGTAGGGAAGGGGGAAGTTCCAGAAACAGTATGCATTGAGGGATAAACTCCTGGTTAAGAAAGATACAGAATTTACTCCACATATTCATGCCACCCCAAAAGTCAGCCCCGGTATTCTTAGGATCAACAACTGTAGAAACTTTCCCAAATGCAAGGGAAGGTCCATCATATTCTCCTGGGTCCATAGCTGCTTTTTTCTCTGCCTTGCCAGAACTTTCCTAGGGGAATTAGTAGAGTGAAAACCCTCAACATTTTCTTTTTTTCCCCCATGGATCTAGTTGGTCATTTCATCAGCAACATAAGATAGCCTGCAATTTCCTTCTGAAGAGTTCTGCATTGTATTCCTAAGATTTGACTTTACCTTTATAGAACAAAGGAGAAGTTGGTGACTATATTAAGAATAATGGAGAAATCTCTGCAGGAATTGTGAGGAAGAAGAAAAAAATGGTAATAACAAGTGAAGGGAAGAAGTATTAACATAGATGCAAATAAACTAACCTACTAAATGATACCACATCTAACTTCTTATCACTTCTGATTTTCACATGATCCCTCATCAAACTTCCTTGCTAAATCTCAACCTTATTTAACCTTATTCAAAAGTAAAAAGTTTAGTAAACTTCATAGTTTTTGAAAAGTATGAGAAAATGCAGAGGCATGTAACAGCCACTGCCTAGGAGGCATTAAGGTGAATAGAAAGTGGACTAGATCCTGGAGGAGTTAGAAGAAACAGATTCTAGTCCTAAACAACTAGCTCTATCTTTTTGGAAAAGCCATCTTCCTACTCTCGGCCTGAGCTGACTGAGTTGAACTAGACCAGGTTCTCTTAACCTTCTTTTAGTCTTATACCCCTTGGGCAGATTGACGAAGCCTAGGAGTCCTTGTCAGAAGAATGTTTTTAAATGCAGAAAAGAAAATGCATAGGATGACAAAGGGAACCAATTATATTGAAATAAAATGATCAAAATATTTTAAAAAAATAAGTTCATAGACCCTGGATTAGGAATCCCTGGGCTAGATAGGCTCCATATTACTCTAACAATGCCTCATCTTTTATAGCACTTTAAAGTATACAATGCAGTCTACAATTTGCAATACTCTCATTTTACATATAACTACCCTGTGAAATAGATAGTACAATTATCTTACCCACTTTCAGATTGATAGGTATCTCAGAGAGCTGAAATTATTTGTCCAAGATCACATCACTATTAAATGACACAGCTTGGATTCAAATGCATATCCTCTGACTATAGATTCAACTTGCAACCATATCAGCTTATGATTCCAACCACCAAACTGGGAATGAGTACTCTATAAATATTCATTTGTCTTCAAAGGATGTAATCAATGTGTATTGGTTGGAAAACCAATATGTACTGGATGGATAGTATTTGAAAGCATTTAAGCCAGGTCTGAAAAACCTCTCTTATCTCAAACTAAAGCTTCCTTATTAGCCAAGCAGTCCTTTCAAAGAAAAACTTGTATTGGCTTAAAGGGATTATCTATGGATAAGTTGTTTATGGACAAATTCCTTGTTTGAGATTCTCAGAGAGAAGGCACATTGTGATAATTGGCACTTGGGTGTGTATCATTTTTTAAAATATGATAATGTGTATTTTTATTTGGTGAATGACTATTCAATAGGAAAATTGGACAGTGATTGGCAAGGGTAGTAGTTAGTTAATAGTGACTTGCCTGTGAACTCATTAATTTCAGTCTTAAAGAGACAACTTTCATTTGAATTTATTTGTAGTATGAGTAATGGAGATTTAAAGTTTACTCTCAAACTTCTGTTCTAATTTATTTTTCAAATAAATACTTATCAGAAAAATAAAACATGGATCTTCTACAAAAAGATGCAATTTGTGTTTTTCCTTTTTAGTTTTAGAAGTACACATCACTGTCTTGATGATCTGAAAGATTGTGTCAAAAGTGGTCAAACATCCTATTCTAGTACTATTTCTCTGGTTTGTAGCTGTTGATCAGCTGCAAGAAAAAGAAAGAAATAAAAAAATAAAAAAGAAGAAAAGAAAAGAATGAAGCCGGATTGAATTTTTATTTCTTTTTTTTTGCCTCCCTAGAATTATTTAGTATGGAGTCTTGTACTTAGTAGGATCTTGATAAACTGAACTGAATTTTTAAATGTAATTATTCTGAATTCTGTTAACTAATAGTTAGAATGGAGGATGAAAAAAAGGTTTCATTTAAGGTACATCTGAACTACATCTATCTCATTGGCTGAATTTCCCAGGTTATCTTGTGACTTCTGGGTTTTCTGGCTTTGTTTGAAACACTTTGTGATTTTTCCATGTGGTGAAAACTTTATATAGAGTGTATGTGTTAGACATTTTATAAAGAAAACAATCTGAGTAAAGAAAAAGAAAAAAAACAGGCCACCTTTCTGAATGAAAACACAAGGAAGAGTTCCTCATTGAATGCAATTAGCTCTTTATTAAAAAGAGGCCTTAAAATTATCTGAAAACTCACCCAGAAAATATCTAAGACATATATAAAATTAATTCATGATATTTACTCTTTAAATCTATAATCTTAATTATATTGATACCACCAGTTCATATGTTCTATAAGGAGAATTTGATATATAGTTTCTAGATGGAACAACAAAACTTGATCATAAGATGGCTTGTTACTATGTAATTTGATGTCATCTGAATCTAATAATGATTTCCTAAATATAATCGTTTCATATAGGAAAATTCTGTCACATTATAAAGCAAAGTTACTGTACATAGGTGGTGTACTGCCATGTTAATACTATGTAGATTCCAGGATACTTGGTCTTGAAATCAGGCAATAATTTTTAAAAAAATGTGGCCTTTGGGGCTTTTTTTGTAGATATGGGTAATTCTATATAATTTTTAGATATATAGAACCACTGCTTGCCTCATTCCAGGACACATCTTTGGTAGACTTTTACCTCCTTGATTCAAGAGAGGGGCTTCTGAACTAAGTCCTGGCCCCTCTCCACATCAGGAGAGGCCCCAGGATCACACCATCTCTGGATCCTGCTATTGCTTACTGCCAATCAGGGAATTCATCATCTCCTGCTCCAGTTAGCCAGAAAGGCAGGTTTTCTGACACTTCCATGATCTAACAACACTGCTTTGTGAAGTCCTCAAAAGTTAGCCTCTTCCTATTGGGATTTATTCCTCCATCCCAGTGATCCTGAACTTCCCTTCCCTACCAGCCCAACTCAACTGTCTGACCCCTCATTATCATCCAACTCAGCTCACTGAGGGCTACTGACACACTTCAGATCTACTCACTCTTTCCACTGTGTCCCCTGGAATTACCAAGTTAAATGTCCCCTCACTACAGACATCCTCCTTTGGACAACTGTGAGCTCCTAGGGAACAGGGACTGTTTTTAGCCTTTCTTTATAGCTTCAGAGCTTAGCACCAGACTTTTGACTAATACATAATGGGTACTTAATAAATGCTTGTTGACCTTTTCTTGATGAAGTTTGGAACAGACGCTTGGATAAAAGTGGGATAAAAATCCAAGTAGAGAACAGAAGAATTGTCTTGCTGTAGTGTGGGCCCATAGGGAAATCCGATAAAATAAATTTCAAATGTACTCAGTCTTTCCACCTCCTGGTGCTCACTGAGATCTGGCTTCCTCTGGAGAGCACTGCATTCCACTCCATCCCTTCCTCAGGATGCCTTCTTTCATTTTCCCTAACCCAAAGGGAGTGTCAGAATATATCTTGCTCATTACCATTTCTAGATCTCTCTTAACACAATAGTCCACTACCTACTCCTTTACTCTAGTCTCTAATGGAGAGGGGAGCTTTTCTCCTTGCCAAGGTCAACCCTTTGACACAGCCCTTTATTCTTTCTTCTCCAGCAAATTTCCTCTACTATCAATCCCTCCTCTTTCTAATATTTCCTCCTTGTCTATTTTGTTCCTTCTCTGATGCCTACAGATTGAGCTAAGTCTTCTTCAACCTTAAAAAGTCCTCATTAGATCCTATCACCCTCACTATCATTCTCTCCTTTCCTTCTCAGCTAAAATCCTTTTTGTTTTTTTTAAAAAAAATTCCTATCAATTCTTAGTGCTTCCATTGCATCTTCTCTCATTGACTTCTAAACTTGGATCCTGATCTATCATTCAACTGAAGTTGTTCTCTCAAAAGTAATTTGTTTGCCTAATCTAATGGTCTTTTCTCATTCCTCATCTTTCCTGACCTTCCTATAGTATTTGGAATGTCTGCTTTCTTCTCTTCTTCCTCCTCTTCCTTTCCTCTCTGGTTTTTTTTTTTTGTGACAGTGCTTTCTCTTGGTTCTTTCTAACTTGTGTGACAACTTCTCAGTCACCATTCCTACATTTCCATCCATATCACACTCACTGTCCCTCAAGGCTCTAATGCAGGCTCTCTTCTATAATCCCAGTCCTACTCCTATTCTAGGTAGATTTAGATGGTTCCCTGAAGGATAGCCCTGTCTGACTGAGCATAATATAGTAATTTGGAGGAAAATGAAAAGTCAAGTTTGAAAGATATATTGAGAAAAAAGCTATTTATCATTGTGTATTTTATTATTTACCCTAATCTGTATAATTTCTCTGGTTTTAATCTTAATATTTAGATAAATGTTTTATGCAACTATCTTTTTAAAAAACATACTTGGTGAGAGGGAACTAAGATGGCTAACTATTACCATCCAGGTCTGAGTCAGGACTACTTCCCATCAATAATGATCAGGGAAAGTGGCTTTTATTCTGAACCTCCAAAAGAGCACTGCACTGATGTGTGAAGTAGATAGATTGAATTCTAGTCTGTTCTGGGAGATAGTAGAGTGAGGAAGTGATCAGTCAGTGACAGCCATCCCTCCACTCTTCACAAACCACAGTCTTCTCTGAAGACATGGAATAGAGCTTTCTCAGATCTCAGATTTTATCTAAATACAGCTCCACAGTAAAGGTTGCCCCAGGTAACTGTGGCTCAATCTATGTTACATTCATTTACTTGGCGATCTCAGCAGTTCACATGGATTCTATTGTTATGCTAATGATTCTCAAATCTACACATCCATTTTTAAACTCTCTCTGGAGCTCCAGTGCTACACCACAAACTTGTCTATTGTACATTTCAAACAGTAAAGGTATCTTAATCTCAATATGTTAAAAAAATGACTTCAATATCTTTCCTCCCAAAACTACTCCTATTCCAAACTTCCTTGTTCATGTTGAGGATGCTACCATCCTCCCAGTCACCTGGGTTCACAACTTATGCACACTCATTGTGCATATCCAATCAGTTGCCAAATCTTGTTATTTCCTTCTTTAAAACATTTCCTCAATGTTCCCTTCTTTCTATTCAAATAGGCACCATTCACATAAAGGACTTCATTACCTCTCATCCAGATCATTGCAATAGATTTCAGTTGGTCTACCTTCCTGAAGTCTCTTCCCATTACAATTTTCCTTTCACACAGCTGCCAAAATGATTTTTCTAAGTATTAAAATCTAACCATATCACTTCCTCATTAAATAAACATTAAAAGTTCCCTATCACTTCTAAGATCAAATTAAAATGTATTTTTTTGGCATTTTAAAGCTCATTGACACCTCCTCCCTTCCTCTTGCTTTAGTATATTTACACAGTACTCCCTTCCACACATTCTAGTCAGCTTGTCCTAAGACTCAAAGCACCATTCCTCTGCCTGTCATCTGGAACAATCTCCCTCCTCTTCCTCCTTTCCAAGCTGTTTGTTTATTTACCTCTAAGACAACATCTGTATGCTATGTATATGACTTCTATGAACCTCTCCATGAACATCTTATCTCTCCCCAGTAGAATATAAGTTCTTTTAAGGAAAGGGCTGTTTTTGTTTTTATTTAAGTACCCTGGCCCACAAGAAATCCTTAATCAATGTGTATTGACTAACCAAGTAATGGATTTATTGCCATTGTCATTTTTGTAGGGGAAGGGTACATCCAAAAGCTAAAAGTGTGAGCTTTATTCTTATCTCACTCGAGAATTTGTTTGCAAAAATAAAATGAAGATAGGAATTGGATAATTATCTGGTAAAGCTCAATGTTGTGATATAGCTGGATGGAAAAAAGTCAAGTCTCTGTTTTCTCCATTACCTAACAACAACAAGGTATTTGCATGAATTATATGGACTGTCACAACTGTACCATATCCAAGCAGATCTAACCTAAATCACTATCACATTTCTCAAAGAATTCTTAGGGAATGCCTAAACAAGGGGAAATGAATGGATTTGAGCATACCAATACCTTCACCTTGGAGGTATTTCATCTTCAAGGGGAACAATAGCATACTGATGTGGTGGGAAGAGAACTGAACAAGGAATTCTATTCCTGATAGCTATTAACAATGGGACCCTGAGCCTTACTTTTCTGGGTCTTAGTCTCCCTGTTTGTAGGACAAGGGCACGGAAATAAATGATCTTTAATGTCCTTTCCAGATCTAAGGTACTCTTGATTCAATGTATGATTTGGTGAAGCACTCTGGTTTAGTTTCCTTACAATGTGACTTCAAAAGGTGATGCTGAGAGCCAGTTATAGAGAAGAACAAAGTTACTTACTTTACAAAATTTCTATTATAGTTTTCTTCCATTTTACAAAACTATACCAGTCAAATTGACTCTATTACATGACTAGATAAGATATAGTTTTTGAAGTTCTATAATAATTAAGTAAAGAGGTATTCTACACTTTGTGGAATAAATGTTCTAGTAAACATAAACATAAATTTTTGCAAATCAAATTCTACTTTCCTATTGACTTCCTTTACAAAACTGGAAACTGACATCCGTAGAGGAAAAATTAACCCTTGGTGGCCTGGTTTGAAAACTTGGTAAGGCATTAAAAGAAGCCTAGCTTTATGATAGTATAGTACTACAGGCTGGACATTGTCACCTCCACTCAGCAGTTCACCTTTCCAGGTCTTTCTATATGTCCCCTATTCCAGGGTCTTTGTCATTATGTAACTTCTCTTGCCCTTACATCTCCAGGCCATAAGAATTTTACCCATGCTTGGAAATGCTTTTCCCTAACAACTTCCATAACCTTGATCTCTTTCCCTATTATTTTTCTGAATTTTTACAATGTCCTACAGAAATAGGCTATGAAAACATATTTTGGCTGGTAGACTTACTACATTGGAGTTAGACTATCTAATGATGCATTGTTCCTTAAAATTTCTTTTATTTGGTGTTTTATATAAACTAAAACAAAGTAGTTTCCTTCTTTGACAATGCTAAATTCTAAAATCTGTAAATAGGATTATTAAGCACGAGGGATACACAGCATTACTTCCAAAGAGAGATGCACCTGGAAGTTGCTGTCATGGAGTGAACAAGTTTCAAGGTATAACTCAACTATTGCATATTATACTCACATTAGGTGAAAATCTTTATGAAATCTTCATGACTACACATGGAATTAACTGCAATTACATGGATAAAATAACAGTCCTTTAAAATGTTTGTTTTTTTCTCTTTAGAATCCCAAAAGACATTTGTTCATACTGAGTAAACACAGGTAGAATATCAGAATACTAAAAAATAATTGAGTGAATGTGATCTATTAAACAAGTAGAAAAATAATGCCCTCATTTATATTTTGGAAATTTGAGGTTTTGGTCTAGTCTTAGATCATCCAGTTAACTTCTTTTTCCCCAATAAGGAAAGACAAAGGAACTTTATTACTTTCTTCACTTGGCAATAAATTATACCCTTCAGATGCTTTCTCTTCATGCTCTGGGTGAGGCTCTGGGTGTGACCTCAGTCATGAAGCCTAAGTTCCCTGGATCTTTGTTTCCTTGTTTGTAAAGTGAGTTGGTTAAATAAGACTATGGCCAAGGTCCCTTGCAACTATAATATCCGATTGTTTAAAATTTTCACATTAAAATATTTTTAATATGATAAACATTTTTCATATTTTAATAAGAATGAAGTCTATTTGTTTAATATTATCTGCTTATATTTCAAGATGGAATGGTTGAGTTAAAGCATAAACAAAGAGATAAGATTCAGTCTAAATCATTCAAAATAAAAGCTACTTTCCCTGGTCATTTTTGATGGAAAGTAATCCTGCTCCAATTTTTATCCTATTTCCAAAATAATTCTATTTTGGCTTATTAAAGCAATGCAATGTGTTTACTCTGAGTGAAAATTGCCATGTTCTCAGATTTTTTTTTTGATGCATTGATTGGTTTTGCTGATTTTTTATTTTAGCTTTTGCAAGGCAATGGGGTTAAGTGATTTACCCAAGATCACACAGCTAGGTAATTATTAAGTGTCTGAGTCTGGATTTGAACTCAGGTACTCCTGACTCCAGGGCCAGTGCTCTATCCACTTCGCCACCTAGCTGCCCTGGTTTTGCTGATTTTTAAAAAATTCTTTGTTACAAGGAATAGATCTTTGGGATAGGGATGGGGGGGGAGTGAAAGAAAAAGAAAAAATAACAGTGTCATGGAAAGAACATTGGATTTGAGTTGGAGAACCTAGGTCTGCAACTATCTGTATAACTATAGGCAAACACATAACTTCTCTGGGGCTCAGTTTCCTCATCTGTATAGTTAAAATGGACCATATGATTTCTAAAGTCTCTTCTAAGTCTAAATTATGTAGTTATACAGTAAATAAAGAGGAATTGTTTGAAAATCTAGGGGATATAAAATCAAAAGTTATTTTTAAAAATGAAATTTTAAAGAATTGTATAATAGAAGCTTTGACAGATTAAAAAGCATTTTTGAATGGTACATAAATGAATGCAACACTATTTATGAACTTGCCAGAGTATCCCTCTATTCATGCCACAGATGAAAATGCAGACCCAATGCAATAACTTTCCTGTGTTTTCTCCAGTGTTGGTTTCCAGAGAAATTTTGCTGCTGCTATAGAGGCTGCTTTAATTAGAAGCCAAAGAAATTCTTCAGACTCTCAGTGAAGTTCATCTCCTTTCTGCATGTTAAATCCCTACTGCCTTCAACAAGTAACTCTTCAGATTTCAAAGATACTTAATGAAGATCTACTGAATTACACAAAAGAAAAAAGTTCTTTTTCCCCACTAAGGCAAGATGAAGGGACTTTATTACTTTCTTCATTTGGCTATAAATTATACCCTTCAGATGCTTTCTCTTGATGCTCTGGGTGAGGCATATATCTAGGGGTCAAGAACCTTTAACCCCAGTAAAGGGTGGTGGATATGAAAAGTCATCAACTTGACAAAATCTTACATTGTTAGCTAGGTCTCCATGGTCAAAGAAAATCTGAGAGTGTAGGCAGCTAAGGTGTATGATTCAGGTCTCCTAACTCCACTAACATTACCAGGGTTCTCCAACCCTGTACTGGACTCTTACATTTGTTTCTTTATAAATAAATAAAATGCTCTCTTGGAATCAGTCACTTGGAAAGCACCTGATTTAACCAAAGCCACAGTTTTCACTGCCACTGGCATTATATTTCTATGAATCTCAGAAAAACTCACATGGAGATGGTTTGCTGGTACCAACCACATTTTTCTCAGGTTTCTTTGAACATGTGTTAACTTTATGTTTCTGCTTGACTGATGTTTGGTCTATGGCCGGAAGCTTTGATTCAGATTTTGTTATAGAAGGCTTGCTTGATAACAACCTTTGTTCAGGTCCCAAATCCTCCTCAACTGAGTTCTAGAAAAAATGAAAGATATAGATCAGTGATACAATATTATTCTTTTACTAGGCATAGCCAGAGAACTGGTAAATCTAGCAAATGTTCTAGTGATAACAGGGAAGCACATTTCCATATTAAGAACATTATGTAATTTAGAATTTTGTTCACTAGGCTGTGAGTCAAAAATAAAAGAAATTTTGGAAGGCACATTTTATAAAATTTTAGGGGGGGAAAAACCCAATCTGTGAAAGAGGCAACATAATGGAGGAGGAAGAACATTGGATTTGAAGTTGAAAAAACTAGCTCTTAACTCTATCTGTAGGCAAGACACATAGCTGCTCTGGGCCTCAGTTTTCTCATCTGAAAAATTAAACTGGACCATATGATTTCTAAAATTTTCTCTATGTCTGAATTCTACAATTTTACAGAAAATAAAGAAGTGAGAAAGTAAGAGTGGTGAACAACTGGTGTTTTTAAATAAATAATTGCTGAAATGGCTTGATCTCATGTATAAACAGTCCATTTTTAAAATTCAACAAGTATTTGTTGATAAAACATTGTATGCAGGACACTATACTAGGATCCCTGGAGAACACAAAGGGGAAAAAAGATGTTTCTTGCAGTTAAGTCTTTTCTTACTAGAATTCCAACTGTGTTATTTAAATATCATCTTTGGAACATACACTTAATAAATGTTAGGGCTATTTCTAGTCATAAAACTATAACTATTTCTAGTATTTCCAGCTATTTCAACAATTATTCCTGCAACTTCAATTGGGGGAAAATTTCCTTTACTTTAACAACAATTTAGGTGATGAGATGGTAAGAAGAGAACTGAAATTTTAAAAGCCATAGTTTCTATGGTAACAGAATTTTCTAATTCTTGTAGATCCATTCAAAAATATGCAAGGATATTCCATTTTGGGTAGTTCCATATTTACCAATATCAGGGAAGTGATAAATCAGATGTAAATGACAATTAGAAACATTTTTTATGGTTTGCAGTAAAAACTATTAAGCATCTTTACTTACGTACACTATGATTTATTTTAGGCAGAGCCCAAATGTTTAAGGTCCTAGCTTGTGAGTTAGCAATACCATAATTTGCCAGACTCCTTTAACACTAGAGTGTCATGGGACAAGTAAGGATGGGGCTAGTAAGATTAGTTTGTGGGCATTCAAATTTATAATGACACTGCTTTTTCTTCCAGCAGAAAGTCACAGACGATTTAGCTATGGTCATTACATATAGAATGTCAAAGGCATTATCCTTTTCCAAAGCTGCTTCTCTTTTGCTTCTCCCTAACCTTTGCTTTAAATACCCTGAAGATTATCTTCTCTACTGTTCTGTTCCAACAGATCATTTCGAAAACATTCCTACTGAGGCAAACAAGGCAATTTCATTACTATCATAGTAAATGTAATATGTTTTTTAAAACAATAAATGATATGTAATAGGATTTCAGTTTCACATTTAATCCTCTGGTCTTGATATACTGAAATGATTATAAATATCAAAACAATGATAAATTATTGATAATTTAAAAATATTTCTATTTGTATATTTTTGGAAGGTAAATCTCAGCAAAAATATTTTGACAGAGACTCATTTATACATTAAAAGAATGAAGAGAAGTATTTATTGAGTGCATACCATGTGTCAAATACTGAGCTAAAGGATGGGGGGAAAATAAGAAAGCTGTCTCTGCTGTCAGAGACCTTATATTTTAACTGAGGAAGAAAAGACAAACGAATGATTTAGCCTCAGGGTAGGTGGAAAGGCCTGATGGACATTAGGGTTCAGCAGAACAAAGATGATGATGATGTTTGTCCTTCATTCTTGAAAAGGACCACAACATCAGGGAGGTGATGCCATGACAAGCACATGAATTAGATTTGAATGAGGGGATGCTATAGTAAGTCACCAGCCTCACTTTCTCCTCCGGAGTCATCAGGGTCCAGTGGCCAGATATGAATCAGGATGACTGGAGATGACCCTGGATGTGAGGCAGTTAGGGATAAGTGACTTGTCTAAAGTCACAATGTCAAGAGTTTGAGGCTGAATTTGAACTCAGGTCCCCTAACTCCAGGGTCAGTGCTCTAACCACTGTACAACCTAGATGCCCAGCACAAAGCTTTGGTCTGGTGGGAGCTAGAGGAGAATTCACTGTAATCCACATTCTCAATCCCCTCAGTTCTCTCTCCGTATTTCAAAACTTTTTGACCTGCTCCCTCATGCTATGAAAATCCACCCTGGTCCCACTCCCCCCATCTCTTGACAAAGGCATCTGGTCTAATCCTTCTCATTTTACAAATGAGAAATTGAGATCAGAGACCTAGATATATTAAGTGACTTGCTTAATGTCACCTAGGTGACAAAGTGGCAAAGCTGTTATTTGAACCCAGGGCTCCTGACTTCTTCCCCCCCCCCCATTCAAATCACCTCTAAATGATATACTTATGTTTCACTCCCATTCACTTCTGGGATTCAGATCTCTTTTATCTTGAGAACTATTCTGAATATTAGATAATAATGAATAATGTTAGATAGGTTCGAGTTTCAGAACACAGGTTGTTATCCCACATGACAAAAAGAAAGAAAACCTGTATGTAAAGTTCAGGGTCATACTTAAGACTTCAGTGGACTGAAATTTATCTTGATCTTGGATGTTCACAGAATTTTAGATCTGGAAGAAACCTGGGGAAAGGATCCTAGTTCAAACCCCCTTGCTCTGTAGTTGAAAAGACTAGATCCCAGGGAAGAAAACTGACTTGTCCAAGGTTACACAAAAAGTAAGTACATGGAAGATGTGGGGAATACAATCTAGTTCTGACTCAGAATCAAGAGCTTTTCCATTAAAATATTTTTTTTGTCAGAGGGACAATGTTGAATTAGTAATAATCATTCCTACTTATTTATGACACTTGACAAAATACTACCCAAACAATCCTATGAGATAACTGTAAATATTATTACCTCTTTATAAAAAAAATGAAGCTCAGGGAAATGGAGTCACATGGCTATTAAGTGGAGCACCTGGGCTTCAAACTTAGGTTTCCTTCTTTATTGATGAGCTTTCTATTATTCTATGCTACTGCATGTGGGTAAAGGATTACTTTCTTCCACAACTGTCTCTAGTCCAACAGAATCAGAAGCAAAATAGCAGAAAAGATTCAGATACTGGGAATGGGAGGAAAAACATATTTAAGAAAAAGAGGCAGTGTGCTTAAAACTGTTCATATTCTCTTCTTACTCAGCAAGGAGAGAGTCAAGGAAGAGGTAACACCTGGGGGGGCTGAAGAGAATGTATACATTCATAACAAGGGATCAATTCTTAACTTCAACTGAGAGTTTTTGCTTGCTGCTGGCAGTTGTGGATATAACATGAGCAAAATGGAAGAAGGAAGGATTGACTATAGTGACAAATTAGGTATTCTGCTGAAATTCTAATTTCCCCTGTAACATTTAAGTAGCATGAGTAGCTTTTAGGACAATTAAATTGAGGAAGATAGAGGTTCCAACATATCCTTATTCCAGTTTGGGGGACTATCATGTGATGGTTTCTGTTATTGAGATTCTGGAAGAATTAATTAGTTGTAGGTAATTTTCTCATTTGCTTATATAAAACATCATGAGGAAATAATAATCTTCATAACTGTTACTAGATTCTTCCTTCTCTTTGACTTACTGATCATTTAAACTTTCTGTATTTTTATTTAAATTTTACCCATGCCCTGCTTCTAATGCTGTCTCATCAAAATCCAGCTTTAACCTGCCTCTGGCCTTTAAGAATCACCAGGAAATATCTTAGGAGAAACAATACCATAATAATCTTCCTTTTAAAATTTATTTATTTATTTATTTTGAATTTTACAATTTTTCCCCTAATCTCTCTTCTCTCCCCCCCACAAAAGGTAGTCTGTTAGTCTTTACATTGTTTCCATGGTATACACTGATCTAAGTTGAAAGTGATGAGAGACAAATCATATCCTTAAGGAAGAAAAATAAAGTATAAGATATAGCAAAGATGACTTTTTTAAAAGAAATTAAGGGTAATAGTCTTTGGTCTTTGTTCAAACTCCACAATTCTTTCTCTGGATACAGATGGCATTCTCCATCGCAGATACCCCCAAATTGTCCCTATTGCGCTTATGAAATGAGCAAGTGCATTAAGGTTGATCATCACCCCCATGTTGATGTTAGGGTGTACAATGTTCTTCTGGTTCTGCTCATCTCACTCAGCATCAGGCCACGCAAATCCCTCCAGGCTTCCCTGAATTGCCATCCATCCTGGTTTCTAATAGAACAATAGCATTCCATCACACACACACACACACACACACACACACACACACACACACATCACAGTTTATTAAGCCATTGTCCAGTTGATGGACATTCACTCAATTTCCAACTCTTTGCCTCCACAAATAGGGCTGCTATGAATACTTTTGTACAGGTGACGTTTTACCCCTTTTCATAATCTCTTAAGGGTATAGACCCAGTAGTGAATAACATAATAATCTTAATATTTTTGGGGGGCAGTTAAGTAGTTTTTGGCTCTACTTTATACATAAAAGGGGAAAGCCTAGTCCTTAGGGTATGGTTGGATATTCCCTTCCTGATGGGTTATACAAAGCATGTACAATATGTCCTGTTTCCACTCCTATATGTGGAGGTTTAGCCTTGAGTGATGGGGGGGCTGGTATTTGGTGATAAAGAATCTTCTGATTGGTTAAGGAGCTGAAAGGAATGACTGAGCAGAAGCTGAGCTTGAACTGAGGAAATGTTCAAGTGGTTGACCACTTGATTTCTTCCTTGGTGGTTTTTCAAGTGAAAAGTATTGCTCTCAGCTACCAAGAGGAGGATGATAGATGAGGGAGCCTCCTCATTTCCCACCCAGCCACCATGAATCCCTGTCCAATATTAAGTTCAAGTTAACCAGTCACATAAACTGTATCCCCAGAATCTTTATACTAAATGACATCATCAGAGTAGCCATTATTTTCTTTTATACAAAGTAGAGAGAGTAGATATTTTTACTATGAACTAGTTTGGAGGGATGCATAATACCTCTTGTAAAAGTTAATTGATATCAAATAGTAGATTGATATTGAGGGAGAACATCAAATGGGAGCTTACAAAATACAGTATCAAAAACCCTAGCACTCCCTCAGTTATCAGACCATAGAATTCTGAGGAAAATCAGTTACCATGGAGAGTCAATTTAAAAATATGAGCAGGGGTTGAGAGAGTGAGCCAGAGAGGAGTAACTAGATATCATTTTTATTCACCCTTTACATTTTTCACAAATTATAATATCAAATAGCATTGGAGTAAAGTTCATTTGATTTCATTGCATTAGTATTTCTCTGAGTGAGTAAACAAAATCCATGTTTGATAAATCTAAAACATCTCTAACAAGTTACAGAAATGCATTTTTTTATTCCCTATTGGGAGAAGTCCTAAAATTACCACAATAAACAGAAAGTTAGGTAGAGGACATGTTGTTTGCAACACATCACAGTTCAAAATGAGTCAATATGTTCTATAATGAATTTTTTTGTATTTGATATTTCTTAAACCACCCAAATTTACTAGCAATGTGCAAAATATAGTAGAAAGTTACATCTCCAGTGGAATCACGAAATGGAAAAAGATACAAATATAGTGAAAGGGAGGAAAATGTATATTAATAAAAATTTGTTGAGTACTAATTCTAATTTTATGATCTTAACTGTTCTTAAATAATGTGTAAGGATACAGAAAAAGCATAAACCATGGCCGTGCTCTTAGGAATTTACTGTCTACTTAGAGGGATGAGTGAATGACACAAGATGATACAGAAACTTATGATTTCATTGGTTTAGGGAATTCCTGGAGAGGAAATTTCTTCTACCAACCAAACATTCAATTAAGAACCTACAAAACTATGGGGATACAAAGACAACTGTCCTGTCCTCAAGGAACTTACATTAAAATGAGGAAGACCACACACATAAGCATAGGTACATATAGGGTACATACAAATCAGATATAAGAAAACAAAGGAAGAAAAATCAAGAAAGGAAAGGAAGAGATTGGGAGTCCAGGAAGAGCTTCATGCATAAGGTAATGCATGAGCCAAGTCCTGTAGGAAACAAGGGGCTCCAGGAGGCAGATGTATGGCAGGAAAACATTACCTCATGGAGAAATGAGATGGAGCATCATATATGAGAAATAACAAATAATCTATTATGGCTTGACTAAGGAGTGCACAGCAGGAGAAATGTATAAAGATCCAGGTTGTGAAAAATTTAAATATTTATAGATAAATCATGTACTCTACTGACAAATACAGCACAATAGGAGTGCAGATTTGTTCCAGACTGAAAACAGAAGGGAAATATTGGGGGAACACTGACACTCACAATGTGAGAGAGCTGAGGGTTGGTAGTGGGCAAGGAAATAAGTGAGGCCTGCTGTCTGGGACAATGGGAACTGTTCCAGGAAGATCTCTTTTTCCATCCTAGACTTTGGGGAGCTGGTTTTTGATCCCAGAAGTAACAGAGAGCTCTTGGGTGAGTAAGGGTGTGATATGGTTAAACATTTGCTTTAGGAAAATCATTCTGATGACTGAGCATAGGAAGAGGTGTGGAGGGGGACTTGAGGTAGGGAAACCAATGAGGAGGTGATCAACACAGTTCAGTGAAGAAGTGATGAGGGTCGAAATTGGAATGGTGCTATGTGAATAACAGTAAGAGCTATAATCTCTTGGCAGAGATAAAAATGACAAGATTTGACAATTAATTGAATATTCAGAGTGAATAAAGTCAAGAATGATACTGAAGTTTTGAATTCAAGTGACTGAAAAGAAGTGTCCTCAACAGTGACAGAGAAGTTCAGAAAAGAAGGTTGGAGGAAAAGATAACGTGTCTATTATGGACTGATTTTGATGCCTATAGGAAACTCAGTTTAAAATGCCCAATAGTTCGTAATTTGGACTGTAATTCAGTTAAGAGCTGTTTACATAAGATCATGGGATCATAAATTTAAAGCAAGAAAAGACCTTGGAGACAACAGAGTCCAAAACATTCATTTTACAAATGAGAAAATTGGTTCAGAGAAGTTAAAGCATCTTGGCCAGTGTCACACAGCTAAACTGTCTGAGAAAGGATTTTAATCCAAATTCTTCCTAACTCCACATCTAGGGCACTGTCCCCTAAGCCAGGGATTCTCAACCAGATTTGTGAATGTGGCTGTTAAAATTATTTTGATTGTGTTTTAAAAGAATTGGTTAAGAACACCCTCCACTTTACTATGCTGCTACTCTGGACCTCTGGACTTAAGAATCATCTGCACAGGGATCAAAACTGAATCCAAGAGATCTGTTGACATCAGCAAGAAGCATATAGAAAGAAGTCTCAGGACAGAGACTTAGATGCAACCAATATTAATGGGCCTGACATGGATGATGATTTTTCAAAGGAAAATGAGAAAGAGTGACCAATTAGTTAAGTAGGAGAACCAAGAAAAGCTCAGGAAGAGATAGTAGTCAATGTTGGATACCACAGAAAAGAGGAAGGAAGATGACTGCAAAAAGGTCATTAGATTTGAAATAAAAGATTATTGTTGACTTTTGAGAGAACAGTTCCAGTTAAGTGATAAGGTCAGAAGTCAAGAGTATTGAAGATTAAAAAGGGAATGGGAGGAAAGGAAATGGAAATAAAGTGTAGATTGATTTCTTGCAGAATTTAACCAGGAAATCAAGGAAAGATCTTGTGAGAACAGGATCTAAAGTTGTTGTTGTTTCAAAAGGGAGATGGAACATTTTTAAAGAGAAGGAATCAGTACAGAGATATTAAAATTGGGGGCAAGGGAATGATAATAGAGGCTATATGCTAAAAATACAGAAGGAGATGGAATTAAGTATTCATGTATAGGGGATGGCCTTGGCAAGAAGAGCCACTTCTTCATCAAAAACTGAAATAGAAGAGAAAGTTCAAGAATCAAGAGGTGAGGTATGGAGAAGGGAAGAAAAACCAATTTTCTCTATAGAATATGAGGAAAGGTCCTTGACTGAGAAAATAGGAGGAAGGAAAAATGAGAAAGGCTTTGTAAGAGAAGAGGCAGAAAGTATGAACCTGGCATTGAATTCATTGAGAAAGGAGGGAGAATGTTTTGGATCTCTGGAAACTGGATTAAAGGATACATTTGGACAGAGTGAACCTGTTCAAAGGAGGTAAGAGTGATATAGGAAGAATGGTCTAGAAAGTGGCAATAGAGAACAAGGAGTGCCTGAACATTCTTCTCCAGGACCAATGAATTAGGGAGTATTAGAGAAGCTATAACTAGGAAAGGGAAGCCAGAGATGCAGTGCCCTCAGAGGATGATGTTTCACTGAAAGATGAAAAAAGAAAGGAACAAGAGAAGAGGTTCAAAATGAAAAGAAGTTTGTTGATTATAGAATGGTAATTCCAGAGGACACAGTTGGGAGGGTGATGGTGGGGAGCAGGGCAGATTTGGAGACAGACAATTAGGAAGTAAGAATAAGATGAAAACGAAAGAAAAGGCAAAATGAGTTACAAAGAGGGCTTTGTTCTTAGTATCTCAGGGGTTAAGCATCTCACAGACTGAGAAAGTAAAGAGAGGCAGAAGTTTTAAACAGAGTATTAGTGATTGAGAACTCTGCTGAAAAAGTCAAGGAAGGCCTTATCAAAAAAAATGGAACTTGAAATGGTTCTCTGAAGATTATAAAATTTGGATCAGTGGAGGTGAAGGAGGCACAAAACGAGCAGTGTGGTAATGAACATTATGAGTTCATGGAACAAATGGAAAAAAATAACAGCCTGAGTAAAGAAGACAGTACCTGTTGAGGAATAATAGAAAAGGACTTTAGATAACTGGATAAGTTCTGTAATATCAAGGTCCCAGGATTTAGAAGATAAAGTATGGAGCCACTGAATGATTTTGAGCAGAATAATAATAATAACAGTGGTATTTACAGAATTAGGAGAGGAAGTAATTGAGACTTAATCTGAAGCAAAGAGATCCTAAAAGCTGAAGCTTTGACCAGTTCAACCATGCTGGAAAGATTCTGAATTTTCTACCAACAATAGATTAGGTTGCTTTCCAAGGAAGATCCTTGTTCATAACTTTAACTTAGCTTTTGTGACCCTGAGCAAATTATTTAAGTGGAATTTCTGTTTCCTCATCTATAAAATGGGGATAACGGGAATATCGAGAAGATCAAATGAAGTAATGCAAACAAAAGCATTTTGCATATTTAAAGAGCTATATAAAAGTGATCTATATTATCATCTCATTCTCATTTTTTTTGATAAAGTTCATATGGTACAAGAACAAATCATTATCTTTTTTTTTTTAGATTTTTCAAGGCAATGGGGTTAAGTGGCTTGCCCAAGGCCACACAGCTATGTAATTATTAAGTGTCTGATTTCAGATTTGAACCCAGGTACTCCTGAATCCAAGGTGGGTGCTCTATCCACTGTGCCACCTAGCCACCCCCTACAAATCATTATCTTGCTATTATCCTTTCATATTTAATGTTTAATGAACTATTGTGCAGATGGATAAATTGATTCTGTTGTTTTTTCCTGTTATGTTATCCCAGTCTCATCTTTTTTTTTTTTTGGTGAGATTCAGAAAGAAATCATCCAGGAATAAGGCTATATCCTGCTGTTCTTTTATGCTTATTGTCCTATGTAATTGAGTAAGAAGTTTGGGGTTGTAAGCTCATCTTCTGTAGTCTAACCAAAAGCATCCCAGTGGTTCCCAAAAGCTCCCAAAGTAATGGGAAGGAAAATAGGAATGATATGACCCTCATCCTGTTTTCATATGGTTTTAATTCCTTCCATTAGGATTCTATATTCTGTCAGCTTTTTATTCAATGTAATTTGGAAAGTATAAGATTCAGTGGTTTTATACTCTATACTAGTTATCCCTAATTTATGGTAGGGTAGTAGTGGTTGTGATAAAGAGTGAAGAGACAAAAATTATTGCTCTTATTTGATTAAGTTCAGATAGAAATTGTCCTAGGATAAATTATCATTCTATTATTATTTTTAGTTTTCTTCAGAATATTATACAGATAGAAAAAATAAGGGCTTTTTTACAGTTGTATAAAAGTATTAGGATGTACATTAATGTAGGTTCACTACAAAAATCCTCAGTACATAGCTCTAGTAACAGATAATAAAGATGATAACAATATCCCTTATCCTATTCCCTGCATGTTTTTGATTTCTTCTTTTAGATTTCTGAATTTTGAAAACCTTTCATTGAATTCAGGTCAGAGATTATGAGTAGTTGGCATGACAATATCTATTAAAATGCTTTTTAAAAGTTCAAATCCAGCCTCAAATTCGGCCTCAGACACTTACTAATTTCCTAGCTGTGTGGCCTTGGGCATGCCACTTAACCCCATTTGCCTTGCAAAAAGAAAAAAAAACATACCTAAATCTTTTATCCATTTTCATCTTATCTTGGTATAGGGTATGAGGTGTTGGTCTAATCTAAGTTTCTTCCATACTAACTTCCAGTTTTCCCAATCTGAGCCACTTCTAATGAGAATGAAGGCTCACTCTTTCCACCTCATATTCCCCCCTTTCACCCCATTACAAAAGTTTCTTCTTGCCTCTTTTACATGAAGTATCTTAGCTCATTCTATCTCTCCTTTCCCTTTCTCTCAGTACATTCCTTTCTTGCCCATTAACTCCATCTTTATAATATATTATACCTTCATATTCAGTTCTTTTTTATGTCATTTCTATAGATGCTCATTCTAACATTCTAATAAACAAGGTCCATATGAATTATCAGTACCTTCTTCCCATGCAGAAATACAAGCAATTAAATATAATTAAATCCTTCATAATTAACCCTTCTCACCCTCTGTGCTTCATCTGAGTACTGTACTTGAAGAGCAAACTTTCTGTTCAGCTTGGGTATTTCAACAGAAAAGTTTGAAAGTCCCCCATTTTTTTGAATGTCCATCTTTTCCCAAGAAAGAGGATGTTCAGTTTTGTGGGTAGTTGATTCTCAGTTGTAATCCAAGCTCTTTTGTCTTCCAGAATATCATATTCCAAGCCTTATGAGGCCTTAATGTAGATGCTGCTAAATCCTGACTGTAGCTCTATAATATTTGAATTTATTGTTTTTGGCTGCATGCAATATTTTCTCTTTGACTTGGAAGTTCTGGAATTTGCTTATAATATTCCTGGGAGTTTTTATTTTGGGATCTCTTCCAGGAAGTGATCGGTAGATTCTCTCATTTTCTACTTTACTCTCTGCTTCTAGGATTATTAGGGTAATTTTCCTGGAGAATTTCTTTAAAAATGAAGTTCAGGCTCTTTTCCTGGTCATGAATTTCAAGCAGCCCAATAATTTTTAAATGATCTCTCCTAGATCTGTTTTTCATACTTATCTCCCAAGTATTTCTGTAGTTTTAAACTGATTATTATGGGATCTGAGAATGTCAAGATTGAATTTATTTGGCTTCTCAAGTAATATGAATAAAGATCTCAATCATAAGGTACCAATCATCAAATTAAATGTTTATTGACAGTTTAGAAACTTATTTCCTAGCACTTTTGGTCCCTTTTCCCGATACTCTACCACCATCACTGTAGAAGTACAAGGGATCTGCACAAAACTAAAAGACATTTTAAAATTGTTGTTTCATGGGTTACCATGACCAAATTTCAGGAAAAAAATTGGAACCACTAGGTAGGCAGCCTACTAATGATGTAAGGAAGCATAGTTAGCTGAATTAGTCCTCAGAAAAACAAATGTGATTAATTTCTAGGTATACATCAAGGTCTTTCTAATATGGTAGAACCTATTACAGTTTATGCTCTGCTGACATAACTTTCAAGAACCCAGGGTCACCTTCACACAACAAAGAGGAATCACAATAGAACTTTGTTGGAGACATCAGAATGGTCTCCATTATAACTGTTTTGTCCAGAAGTTTAACCACTGCAAATTGCTTCAAAAAGTGAATCAAAAGAGTTCAGGAAGCAACACAGAAAGCAGAAAGAAGAGATCTGGTTGACAAAAGAAAAATTACCAGGTTAAAATATAAACTTGTTTATAAAATACAGAGAAGACGAACAATTATGATCAGTATTATATCATAAAAAGAGAAAAAATGGACAGGAAAACCAATTTAAAGGATATTTGGCAAGATATAAACACTAAGTGAAATCATCCCAAGGGAATTCAAGGGTGAAATTGGAAAGAGTGTGATAAATAGGAAAAACAAGACAGATGTTTTTAAAAATCTTTATTAGGAAAACCTGCACCAAGTTTGTAGCAGAGATAGAAATGGTATTAAGAGAATAAAGAAGGAGAAAGCATCTAGCTTGGCACAAGAGTATACAAAGGAGTTCTGTGCTAGAAGGACCTTAAGTAACTGATACTGAAGGCAACAGAAGGAGGAGAAAATAATAAATGCATGGAAGTAATCTCAGTTGTTATTAATAATGGAAAAAATAATTATGAGGACATCAATAATAGGTAACCTATATGCCTACTCTTCCATCAATACAAATCTTCAAGAGAATCATCAATATGACTATACATAAATATATCCTGAATGAAGATGTAAATAATAAACATGTATAATGATAAAAAAATTTCAAAAATGGATTATACTTTTTATATTTTATAATTAAATGAAAGGTACAAAGAATATAAGATTCCATTGTGCTTGTTGAATATTTTGGAAAAATTTGATTCAATAGGAAAAAAATGCTACATTATATAGGCTTTTATTCACCACAATAAAATACTTCCTATCCAAACATAAAAAACTCATTCAAGATTCTCTGGAAGACTTAAAAAGAGAAATAAGCCTATTTAACAATCCTTTGATAATAAGTATTAGACGAAACTTGCCAAAGCATTCCTTACTGTAATGGAAGAGATCCAGTGCAGAATTCAGGTTGAGGAGGGATTTTCTGTGTGTGGTGAGATCCTCTAGATGCTTCTGTTTGTAGAAAACATAGTTCTGGTTGCATCAAGTTCCAGAAAACTGTAGAGCTTGATGGAAGAGATCTGTAATAATTCAAAAGGATTCTATACAGGAAATACCAAGTGGATGAAGAATGTTTGAAGTATATTTCAACATGCATTTATTTGGATGGAAATTCTTATATAATTTATCTAATTGTATATACAAACACACACACATACATACATATATATGTATACACATAAATGTATATGATTATATATGTATATATGTAAGTATGTATATATCATGAACTTATAATACAATGAGAAGATGAATTGTTTCCAGAACTAAACAGAATCAAGAGAGAGGGCTGAACTGCTTTCAAGACATTTTAAAGCTCTTCGGGGTTGCTAGGTGGTGTAGTGGATAGAGCACCAGTCCTGGAGTCAGAAGTACCTGAGTTCAAATATGACCTCAGACACTTAATAATTACCTAGCTTTGTGGCCTTGGGCAAGCCACTTAACCCCATCTGCCTTGCAAAAACCTAAAACAAACCCAAACAAACAAAAAACAAAAGGTCTTTTATTGACCCCAAGTTTTCCATGAAAATATAGGACTATTTTTTGATATCAGTGTTTTACTGATGTTGCTATATGGCAGTGAAGTTTAGAATACAACTGCCTCTGAATAATTAAAAATGAGTCATACAGGATGGCTAGGTGGCACAGAGTCTGATAGAGCACCAGCCCTGGATTCAGGAGGACCCAAGTTCAAATGCAGCCTCAGACACTGCCTAGCTGTGTGATCTTGGGCAAGTCACTTAACCCCATTTGCCTTGCAAAACAAACAAACAAACAAGCAAAAAGCAAAAAAATGAGTCATACACAGAAATCAATGATGAGGTTGTTGGTCGTCATTTCTCTAAAGAACAGTAGTAAAATAAACTAAAGGAGTTAAGAGATTAAAAAAAAAGGGGCTGGTTATGTGCCAAAAAAAGGGACAGGTGGAATTTTTCACTGGCACCTTCCAAATCTCAGAAGAAAATGAGAAAAATTTGTAGCTCATTGGGAAGACTTTCTGTGCCTAGTTTATAGAAGAATATGGATAAGAGTCTCAAGAGTACTAGAAGGAACTCTTGTACCATTTGCATATTAAGAGTCCTGTTATTATTGTTATGTGACCTGAATCTGAGGGCAGCATTGACAAAAATCAGCATGAAGTTCTTGCCTACTAAGTGCTAAGATCAATTTTCAGTTTGATTATGATATAATCTTGGCATATGATGAAGATATGCATGTCTTCAATCCATTTCATGAACTCTCACACTTTCTTCTTGCTTTAGCAGTCAGTGAGTGCTTTGCATTTCTAGCAGATGGTATAATGGTATTTTTTTAATTTGTCCCAATGTATCTTTCTTTTTTGTAGTATCAGAACATAAGAGGCATCATTTTCAACAGTCTTCCACATCAGGCTGATCATCACAACAATTTAGGGTAGAGTCAAACAGTAATCACAGGCTGCACTATTTCTTAGATTGATAGGAGCAGTTTCATTATATTGGCCGGAGTACCAGCCAGCTCAACTGGCCAAAATTTGTCCTTTAAGTTCTAAGGACACAAAAAGTTTACAGTGTATGCATATCATTCCCTTACTGTGTTATTTTTCTTGCCCCACCTCAAAGCATAGATGATGGTATGGGCTTTGGGGAGGTGGTTGTGGTTGTTATCATCATTACTCTTTCCCAATGATCAATGGGTTGAAATAATACTAGAGGAAATGAATTGTATCAATAATGACATTTTCACTCACAATGACATCAGAAGGAAATTAAATGGGAAGAAAGCTCCCAAGTTGGCATCATTAGCTTTATCACATGGCCCAAAGCATCAAAAAATGGATTATCATGATCATATTGTATTGCAGAGTTCATGATTAATGTATCTGAACAAAAAGACGAAAGACCAAGAAAATAACTGTAACTTATGCACCTACATCATTTGCAGAGAAGGAAGAAGTAGGAGCATTCTACAAAGAATATAATGAGACCCTCTAAGTTGAATCAACATGTCTTGATATTTAATGACTTCAGTGTAAAAGGGGAATAAGTGAAAGCAGTGAAAAAAATGCCAAAGCATCAAAAAATGGATTATCATGATCATATTGTATTGCAGAGTTCATGATTAATGTATCTGAACAAAAAGATGAAAGACCAAGAAAATAACTGTAACTTATGCACCTACATCATTTGCAGAGAAGGAAGAAGTAGGAGCATTCTACAAAGAATATAATGAGACCCTCTAAGTTGAATCAACATGTCTTGATATTTAATGACTTCAGTGTAAAAGGAGAATAAGTGAAAGCAGTGAAAAAAATGTTGGAAAATGCTTATTAGGAACAAGGAATATAAAAGACCAAAGACCTGTAAATTACATAGAAGAAATGGAAATGAAAGGCAAAGAGTATTATAATCACTTTTTAATTATTAAGGAAAAGTGGAACTATAGTACTTGAACAAAATCACAGCCCCTGATATAGAAATAGTATTAAAAGAAACACAGATAGGAAAAACAGGTAAATTAGATAACCATTTTGGAAGAAATACAACTATTAAAGAATTGAGGTATTAATATTCGAGGTAGCTTAAGAATCAGAAGGTATCAGTGGTATAGAAAAAATCTTTGGACCATATTATACTGACAAAAGATAACTGTGAGAATAGCTTCTTTCCAGATGTCTACTTTCCCACTGATATAAAAATTTTATGGGAATAATCTGCATAAGGCAACCTCAGTGAGATTTCTGGGTAGAGAACAGGAAGGCTTTCGCTTTGATCTACAGTAGACTACATCTTTACCATCATGCAACTGACTAAATTGAAGCAAAAAGTATTTATTATTTGCTGGTTATAAAAAAAAGGATTTGATTAAGTAGCTCAAAACATCACCTTGAAGACTATTCTCCAGAAACTTTTCTCTCTTCTTTTCATTCATCCAAATTTTTTGAGATTCATTGAAAGATGAAATGGAAAGAATCTTGTCTGATGAAGGAGAGGCACAAAAACAGGGAGATGCATGCTCACCAAAGGCATATTCCACAGTGATGGAGATCCAACATAGTATCCAAGCTCTAGGAGGTTTTCTGTGATAGTGAGGTCCTCCAGATGTCCTGTTCACAGCTGACATTGTGCTGGTTGCATCAAGCAGAGCTATTGGATGAGATCTGTAATCATTCCAAAGAATTTGGCCTAGGGGCGGCTAGGTGGCATAGTAGATAAAGCACCAGCTTTGGAGCCAGGAGTACCTGCGTTCAAATCTGGACTCAGACATTTAATAATTACCTAGCTGTGTGGCCTTGGGCAAGCCATTTAACCCCATTTGCCTTGCAAAAAACCTAAAAAAAAAAGAGTTTGGCCTATCTGCATATGAAAAAATAAAAGTGGATAAAGAATGCTCACTGTTCAGATTATGGTATGCAGTTAGTTGGACAAACTATTGGGATCATCAGTATTTATATCTTGTACAAATACAGCAAATGAATAATAAGTTAAATATAGAATAAAAAAGAAAGAGCATAAAGACTGGATTGCTTCCAGGAAATACAAACTTCTCATAAAAATCTATCTTTTTAATACCAAAATTATTTTAGCATAGTCAAATAACTATGAATCATGGAACTCTACAATCTCTAAAGAATTAAAAATGGCTAACACTCAGAGGCAGTAGAAATGAGCAGGTTGACACACATCATAAATAAGGAACCAAAAAGAAGAACTGAAGTAAAGAATGCCATCATAGAAAAGTTTGACAGAAAAAGTGGTTCCAGTATTGTGGCAATAGAGAGGCAGAGCTGAATAACTTAGGAACTTTACTGGTGTTTGTAGAAAGTCAAAAGAAAATGAGGAAAGGCAAAGCATGTTGGATATGCTTCCTATGGCAGTTATAAGAAGACATGAACAACAGTCATATAGAGATGAGAAGGCAGAATTTGGTATAGCTATATTATTGAGGGGAACATCACAATGATGAGATAAAGATCTACTTGAGGGTATGACTATCGAGGAACTATCTTTTAAACTTACAGTCCCTGAAAAATGAGAAATTTGTTCTTGCATTGAAGATATATTCTTATGTACAATAGAGACATCTCCAATAGCTGCATTTAATAATGTTCTTATAAATCTAAATTAGAATGTACAAGGAATTCCAAAAATGAGGGCCCAAAGCTCTCAGCCCCTTATGAATAAAAGTAGGGAATTGTCAAAAACATTATGCCACCAATCTCAATTACTGTGGCATGGCATATCAGAAAGGCAATCTCTATAAAGAGATCAAACAATTTTTCATTTTAAATAGTTAATCACTTTATATTACAATAGAAGCACTTTATATTACAATAGAACATAACCCATGCAAAATGAATCCTCTGACATTCAATGCTCTAACCCCGACAATTATAGCCTGTAGATTTTCTTAGAAAAGAGACCGTTTAGTTTAAGTTGCTAAAATTTAGACTAGGGATCAAAAAGGTATGAATGGGGTAGCAAGATCCACTTGTGAGCTAAGAGGCTACTAGTTCTATAAACAGAACAAGTCACAGGAAGTCAGCTGAAATTCTAAAAACCACCATGGAAATGGTAACCCTTAGTGGTTTCTCAAATAGAAACCACAAATCTCTAGTTATTTCTTGCTTCCCAACTTCTCAAATTGAGTCTTCATAGACAAACATTCTCTACTTTCTTGGCTTCCACTGCACTCTCCTGATTTATATAACAGCCCCCCCCCCTTATCTTTCTCCCCTCAGAATTCCTTGTAACTTTGTCTTCATGCAGTTCCTAATTTGCCATTTTCCTCATAATTTAATATAGTTATTGAAACAGCCATCCTGTCCTGTCATTCCTAGCTCCCCAATGTTTTGCCATCTCTCTTCTTTCCATTTCCACTGCCATGACCTCAACTCAGGGTTTCCTTACTGCGAGCAACTGTGCTATCTGCCTCCAATTTCTACTTCCTTCAAATCATTCTATACCTCATGACCAATTTAATCTTCCCAGTAGCTCAGATTATGTCACTTCTGTGGTCAAAACAATTTAGAAAGGAGAAACCAATAACTAGTCAAAAGAGATGGGGAGCAAGAAATTCTTTCATATTAAAGGAAGGACCCGATTTGTACTTGAAAGGAGTATAGAGATTCAAGGTTAGGAGGGAATACATTCCAGAAATGAAGGACCATCTATGAAAAGGCATAATAGATAGAAAATGGAATATTAGGTACTGGTAATAGCTAGTAGGCCAGTATTTGTTGGAATTTGATATCCCAATCACAGTGCTTTGCGTATAATAGGTATATTGGTGAGCTACTGAATGAAGAAATGAACAAATGCAATATAAAAGATGTTTTGACCCTTTAATTCTGAAAGAAAAACCATTTTTTGATTTTTTCACCAATAAAAATTTAAATTATTAAAATTTTTGAATGAATTTTAAATTATTCTAAAAGTATTTTAAATTATTAAATTATTTTAGAAATTATTATGAATCTGACAAACATTAGTACATGCAAGTATTTTCATGAAGAACAGAAAAAGAGGATTGATGCATGAATAAAATTGTGAATCACTAAGATTTACAGCTTGTTTGTTTTTTTAAATATGTAGCACTTTTGGCACATTACTGCTAAAGCTGTTCTGGCATAGCCACTTATAGATATGTGACCTTGGGAAAGTCTCAACATTTCTATACTTTAGTTCCCTCAACCTTAGGAGGTTTGACCTTATCTTTAAAGTTCCTTCCAGCTCTAAATGAAAGACCCTATCCTTTTAAAACTTATTTCCCATGAAATTCTCAATCCAGACAAATTGATGGTCTTATTATTTCCTCACACACATGATAATCCACTTCCCATCTCTGTGCCTTTGCAAAAGTTGCTTCCCAACCCTGGAATATCATCCCAGAATCACAGTTTGCAAATAGGATCTAGTTCAACTGATATTTGCAAGAAATTCCTTCAATAATGCACCTGACAAATAAACACATAACCTCTGCTTAAAGACTTTGAAGGAAACAAAACCCACCACATCTCAAGGAAGTTCATTCCATTTTATACAATAATTATTAGGAAAATTGTCATGAAATCAAACCAAAATTTTCCTCCATCTATTGCTCCTAATTTAAAAAAAAAGACAGGTCTGGTCCTTCCACTACAAGATATTCTTTTAAATATTTGAAGATAGGTACCATATCCTGAGTTTTTCTTCTCCAGGCTTAACGTTATCAGCTCCTTCAAATGATTATCAGATGGCAAAGTTTTCACCATCCTAGTTGCCCTCTTCTGGAATGTCAGTAGCTTATCAATGTCTTTCTTAAATCATGGTGCCCAGAACTGAGAACAACACTCCAGATAAGATCTGATGAATGAAGAGCATAGAAGAGCTAGCATCTCCTAATTCCTGGAAGTTATACCTCTCTTACTGTCCCAGATGACATCACCTTGTTTTGGCTGCCATATTACACACTGGCTCATACTGAGTACAACTGTAGTTAAGTAAACCCCAATGGAAAATATCCCTCTCAGTCACTTTGAAGTTGGTCTTTTTATATCTAAGTATAACATAATACATTTATTTCTTTTTAATTTCTTCATATTAGATTCAAAACAATGCTCTATCCTGTCAAGATCTTTTTTGAATCTTTATCATCTAATTAGCTAACCCTTCCAACTTTGTAACATGTCTCAAATTTGAGGAACATATTGTGTATTCTTTTATCCAAATCATTGATTAAAAAGTCTTAAATAACACAGATCCCTGGGGAAACTCCACCAGAAATCTCTTGTCACAATGACATGGTACTACCACCTACTCTCAGATGAGGTCTGAATTCATTGAACTTTACATCTTCTATTTAGTAGATTAGTAGAAGTTATTTTATCAAAAAGCTTTGCTAAAATCTAGGTAAACAATATTCATAGTTTCTTGTCATCTAATAATCCGTCAGTAAAAGTCAGTAAAAGGGGAATTAGTTTGTTATAGCCTAGCCTTAAAGAAGTTATGCTAATTCTTTGTACTCACTGCTCCCTCTTTAACATTTCCAGCAATTATTTTAAGGATCCATACAATTTTTCCATGAATCAAGTGAAGCTCACTGACCTATAGTTTGCAGACTGTTCTCTTTCCATTTTATGAAAATCACAAATTTGCCCTTCTCCAGTCTTATGATATATCTCTTCTGCTTTCCATGATCTCTAAAATACCCTTGGAAGTGGAACAGTAGTCCCATATGCTAGTTCTTTTTTATCTGATGAACCTATAGTTCATTTGTGTCCGGTAACCGGTGAACCAGGCTTTCTTTATTATCTCATTATTTATCTTTGATATCAACTCCCCATTAGCCATTTTTTGTTGACATTTGTGTACATAGGTCACTTATTCTCCTTGGTAGAGAAAAAAGCAGCAGAATCTTTTGTCTCTTTGGTGTTGTCAGTTATCATTATCCCTTCCACTCCAAACAAAACTCTATCCCTTATTTGATCATTCTTCTCTCAATATAATTAAGGAAAAAACTATCATTCCTTTAGTGTCACCCACCAGCATTACTTCATTCTGAACTTAGCCCTCTGATATTCTTTTTATAAGATCAGTAGGTAGTACTGCTAGCTTTATAATTTATAAGACCCTTTACAAATGTTGACTCTTGCGTTACCATCTGTTACTTGACTTTGCTTCTATCTTTGAGAATATTTTTTCACATCTAAATGGATGAGTTTCTTTGTACATTCACATGAGTCTTTTCAGACAAATCTAATTTTTTCTCCTTACTGCAAATGTTCTCTGCCCCCCCACTTCCTACTTAGAACCCCTAGTTTCCTTCAAAGAAATAACTCCTACAAGAAGCCCCTCCTGATCCCTTGAATTTCTAGTGCTTTCTTCTAATTATTTTATATCTTACTTTTTTACTGAACTAGTTTCTTTGTTCATTCTCATAAACTTTCTGAGTACTCTATACAGACAGGACTAATTTTGGTTCTTTAGTTTTGTTCTTTTATTGTTCTGGCAAATATTTGGAGAACTATGTCAAATAATAGCCATGGAAGGGAATATTCTTCTTAATTTATTCCTGAGAATACTGAGAAAGATTCATGAGTTTGCCCACTGCAAATAATACTGACTCTTGATTTTAAGTATATATTTTGGATCATATAAAAGACAGGATTTCAGGGCAGCTAGGTGGCGCAGTGGATAAAGCACTGGCCCCGGAGTCAGGCATACCTGGGTTCAAATCTGGACTCAGACACTTAATAATTACCTAGCCAAATCTGGACTCAGACACTTAATAATTACCTAGCCGTGTGGCCTTGGGCAAGCCACTTAATCCCATTTGCCTTGCAAAAAAAAAACAACCCTAAAAAAAAAGACAGAATTTCTTAGTTTATGCTTTTTTAGTGTTCTAAATATAAAAGATTAATATCCTTTTCAAAGCCTTTTTTGCATCAATTCAAATAATTATGTATTTTGCTTTTTATGTTTTCATAATAAATTGTTTTAATTGTTTTCCTAATGTTCAACTATCTTTATCTATGCTATTCATCCAAATTGGACATAGTGAATCATTTTCTGGATTATATCACTCGTTTCCTTGCAAAGATTTTATTTAAAACTTTTTTTGAAGCAATTGGGGTTAAGTGACTCACCCAGACTCAATCAACCAGTTAAGATCTGAGATCAGATTTAAATTCACATCCTCCTAACTCCAGGTCCAGTGCCACCTTACTGCTACAATTTAAAACTTTCATAATGCTATTTCTTAGTAACATTGTCTATAGCATTTTCTTTCTCTGATTTTTCTCTCACTGGTTTGGGGAACAGGATTATTTGTTATAAAATTAAGTCTGGTAGAGTGACTTCTTTATTTTTTGAGAATGTTTGAAGCACTTTATGTGTTCATAGAACTTGCATAGAAACCCATCTGGAAGAGTATTTGTTATTTTTTTTCTCCTTTGGTATTGATAACTTGGTTGATTTTTTTTCTGAGGTATTTGATGAGTTTTCTACTTCCTCAGAAGTCAGTTTTATTAGCAGATAAGTATGTACAGTAGGTTCTGTTAATTTTCTTTATTCTCTGTGGTAAATGAACTTTATTCATTTTTAATTTTAATAATTCAATTTTCTACTCTGTTATCTTTTTTTAGGTTTTTTGCAAGGCAAATGGGGTTAAGTGCCTTGCCCAAGGCCACACGGCTAGGTAATTATTAAGTGTCTGAGACTGGATTTGAACCCAGGTACTCCTGACTCTGGGGCCGGTGCTTTATCCACTGCGCCACCTAGGTGCCCCTCTACTCTGTTATCTTTATGTAGCTAGTTAAATATTTTATTGATTATATTAACTCTTTTCAAAATACCTTCTCTAAGTTTCTAAAGGCTTCCCTTTTTCTAGTTCCCCTTTTTTCTTCTCACATTTTCAAAATTTCTTCCGTTGGTTTTTTTAGGATTGTTGGTTTTTGGTACTCAGTGTTTTTAATGCAAATTCAGTTAGAGGGGATTAACTTATCAAGAAATATGCAAGGCAAAAAAAATACAGCAATAAATTTCTGTTTATAGATATAAAGGAAGACATAAGAGATATTCACTTATCATGGCTAGGCTGTGCTAGTATAAAAGTGAGGAGATCATCTAAATTATTTGAAGATTTAGTTCTAAATTAATTAAATTGCCAAAAGAATATTTTGTTGAACTAAACAATAGCCTAATTTGGAAAACAAAAAGTTTAGAGTCTCAAGAAAAGTAATGGAAAAGGTAGGAATGAAGGGGACATAGCATTATCAGGTCTGAAACTATATTAAAAAGAAATAATCATCAAATGTATGGTGTTTGTTAAAAAATTTAGAATCATAATAGTGGAACCGACTATCAAAAACTAAAAGCATCAAGATCAATAGACAATAAAACTATAAATTACTGAGAGAAGAACTCTCCATTTATAAGAAGAATTAGAAAAACTGGGAAACAGTTTAGAAAGAATTAGGTTACTAATTAACCTCTCATAACATATAACATCATAAGCTTCAAATAGATATACCACCTAAACAGAAAAGGTTATAACAGTTCTATTTTTAAATGGAGGGAAAGGAATAAAATATATGTTATATCTATGGCTATGGGGAAAATTCTAAGTAGACCATAACATCAGAGAGGTGATGCCATGACAAGCACAAGAACTGGATTTGAGTGAGGGAGTGCTGTGCTAAGTCACTAGTCTTACTTTCTCCTCCAGAGTCATCTGGATCCAATGGCTAGATATGAATCAGGATGGCTTAGAGATGGTCTTAGATGGGAGGCAATCAGGGATAAGTGACTTACACAAGGTCACACAGCTAGTAAGTATCTGTCTTGGCCAGATTCAAACTCTAGCTCTCCTGACTCCAAATCCAGTGCTCTATCTACTGCGTGAGTCACCCTAGCTACCAGCTGGTGACAATGTCCTGACTACTGGGATATACCATTTAGTATTGCCCATTATGTTGGTGAAAAATTCAATTCTACTGAATTACACACTACTCACTTTTTTTTGGATATTACTTTGTAGTGAAACAAGAAAATTGACAAAACTTGTCATCACATTTGACTCAGAGATTTCATTACTGAGTACATCCCCCAAAGCAAAGACAGAACAAAGGTCTAATATATAAACCAGAATAAATATAATAACTATATTAAGATAGATATGTATATATATATACACATGCATTATATATATGCATATATATATGTATATAATATGCTTCTCCTTTGTGGTAAACAAAATAGATAATTAACAGTTGGGGAATGGATGAAAAAAGTAGTATATAATTTTTTAGAAATTGGACCTGAAATTTCATTTGAGGAGGAAATTTCTGATAAGAAAACATGCTCTACCACTGCAGAATCAGTTAACAGCTCCACAATTGATACTGAGGAGGTTAAGTGACTTATCCTGGGTCTGAAACCATATTGCCAGGTCTGAAACTGGTATGTGTCAGAAGGCGGCCTTGTGCTCAGCTCTGTCAGTATATACTGCCTGTTTGTAGATGAGTTTGTTAGAATATTGTGCAATAAAGATGACTAAAGATGAGGAATTCAAAGAAATGTAGGAAAATTTGTATGAAGTGATACTGATTAAAGCAAGCAAAACTTAAAAGATAATTTTTATTTTTTAAAAAGGTATAGTAAATGAAAAGATCACAAAAGGTAAGCTGAAACTTCTCTGGTGGACTTATGATAAAGAAAGCAACTCATCCCAGAGATAGAGCCATTAGAATCTGAACACAGACTGGAGTCATTTCTCTCTCTCTCTCTCTCTCTCTCTCTCTCTCTCTCTCTCTCACTATTCTTGAGGTTTCTCATCTTCTTGGTGGGGGGTTTTATGTTTACTCTTATAACAAAATTAATGTAATAATATAAAATAAATAAATCTACATCCTTCACTGAAAATAGAAAAAAAAGAAAAGTAAGGTGAACTTAGAGAAATTAAAAAAAAAACTAATGGTCCAATAGTACTAATTTAAACATACCTTCTCAGAGAGATGGGAGACTATCAAAGTAGACTGATTGCTGGTAGGTGGTCAGGTTAGTTTCCTGCTAGGATTATGATGCAATAGCAAAAGTGTCAATAAAACTTAAAAAAAACCCCACACTTGACCATTAAGGTAAGGGGCAGGGAGATAAGACCTAAAGACTTTTCTAGGAGTCAGTGATTACAATTAGAAATTTGTGAAAAATCATTATCACTTAAGTTCAAATTTGGCCTCAGATAATTTACTAGCTATGTGACCCTGAGCAAGTAACTTAGCCTCTGCTTGCAACAGTTTCCTCATCAGTAAAATGGGTATAATAACAGTATCTACTTCCCAGGGTTGTTATGAGGATCAAATGAGATAATTATAAGGTATGTATGATATATAAAACTTATAAAGTATTTATAATGTATAAAGCTTAATACAGTGTTTGATATATTAATCTTAAATACATATATCAACATCACAGATTCTCAGTGACTTCACTCATAAAATTAAGAATGAAAAAATGCTAAAAGCAGAAGAGCAAAAGGACAATCTGGCTTGATTGAATACTGCAACACCATTTTGACATCAGTGGGATGAGAAAAAAGATATGGGATGTGGCTTTTAAAGCCTTCCCAACTAGTGTACAAATTCACCAGTGTTGGTTTTTGCCAGTTAAAATAAGCCCTTATTTTACACACTGTCACAAATTGAGAGGGCTCAGGAACGATTTTATACCAAGAAAATAAGAGTCACAAGAATTCTATTACATTTTCCGGGAAAAACTTTAGATTCCATCTCCAAACTGAAGTTTTTGGCTTTGAAGTGGATTGTCACTGCTAAATTCCAAGAAAACATATATATGGAGTTCAAGAATAACAAACCACTGTAGACTTTCATTTTGGCAATTGCTAAATCGACTATTGTTGGCTATAAATATATAATGGGCATGGTCAGCTATGAGTTCAGCATATATTACTAGGCAAGAAGAAGAAACTTCATGTTTAACTCATATTGTATAACTGGATTAGTTGTCCCTGCCTCAGTTCCTTGGATGTCTTGACAGTGAAAGTAGCTATAGAGGGGCAGCTAGGTGGAGCAGTGGATAGAGCACTGGCCCTGGAGTCAGGAGTACCTGAGTTCAAATCTAGCCTCAGACAGTTAATAATTACCTAGCTGCATGGCCCTGGGCAAGCCACTTAACCCAACTGCCTTGCAAAAACTAAAAAAAAAAGTAGCTATAGGAAGCTGACTGAAAAGTAATACAGATTAAGGAAAAGGAGCATGGCTCAGAATCTTAAGCTTGGCTCTCTAGAGGGTTTCCTGCTTTTGAGACAGAAGTTGGAGCGATGCAATGGAGTACTCTATTGGGTCATAACTTATCTGACCAAGGCATAAAAATGCAACTATCTCATAAAAATCATACTATTCTCTGGATATGAAAACAATTCATAATGATTTTGGACACTTGGGCAAATAAGACTCTGAAACTGGCATGGACAATCATACTAGACCAAGAAGGCTGCAGATATATAAAAGAAATCTGAGACCTATGCAAATGTGTTCAAAGTCAAGTGCTACTGACTGGTACTGCAGACCTGATGAGAATGTGGACCATCAACTCTGTAGATTGTATGTATAATAAACTAGTGCTGACATCCTTTAGTCCAGTATACATAGGCTTATCCAAGAAGGAACCTGGAAGCCTCTTTCACAGTCAAGTTGTCATGGGAAAAATATTTCTCAATGTGTGATTTCCTTGCCGGGATTCACTTGGTCAAGGCTAAATTTTTGAGAATACTAATTAAACAGGCATTAGTCTTGAAAGGAAGGAAGGAAGGAAGGAAATAAGTATTTATTATTTTTATTATTATTATTACTCCAGGTACTATGCTTAGCGCTTTTTAATCCTCAAAACATCCCTGAAAGACAGGTGCTATCATCACCCCCCAATTTACAATCCAGGAAACAGAGGCTAAAAGAAATTAAGTGAATTGCCAAGGGTCATCCAGTTCTGATCAGGGTCCAAGGCCACATCTGAATCCAGGGACTTCCTGTCTGCAGGTCCAGTACTCTTATGCCTCAGAGTTAGGTATGGAAGAAATCAAGCTGTTTAGAACTTCTCATCATTTTGATGGAGAGCCACAGCCCATGGATTTTAATCCACAGTGCTGAACCCACCAAGGACCATGAGACCTGAGCAAAAGGCAAGTGGAGTAAGCATATTTGTCTTCTGGTGCCACTTTCTTATGATGCCACCAAGAACAATGCCACAGCGACAGGTACCGATACTTGGGGAGAGAACAATTAAACAAGTCCTATCACCTAGCTAGGGTCTTATCCCAGAAGAGTTTAGGAAATAACAAGTGACAGTGTGATACTTAAGTTGGCTTCTGGGAACTCCAGCCAAAACATAGAGTCCTGCTATGAAATCTTGATATCCAGGAAAAACACAAGATAATGGACAGCAAAGAGCCACCCCTTACTAAGTAGCAGAAAGACTAGACAATCTTGCCAATCTAAAAAATAGTTTTAGAAAACAACTGGAGTCCTACTCAAACAATACATCCAAACCACCTGCTGCACATAAAGGTATTAAGACTCCCTGATCACTATGAAAGTGGAGGATATTGAAGGTAAGGAAGCAGGATTTGAGAAGAGCCCACCCACCAGAAACAGATGGACAATTGGCAAAAATAGAAAATCTCTGGACTATGATTTTAACAAAGAGAAAAATACATTTGGCACCCTTGAGACCCAGGGAATTCTGTCAAGACTGCCCCAAACAGAGGAGAAATTCTGCTCACAAAGAAGTGGCATTTTGAAACACCAGCCTTTCCTATTAATCATATTTGAAGACCTCAAGAAAACTGAGGAACTTATGCAGGCTTACTCATTAAGAACTGAAGATAGTGACAATCAACCAGGGTCATCCACTGGACTACAGGCCAGTGGGGCTGAGGATGCCAAGGGTATAGAAATAACAATGGGTTACTGCAGAGATGCCAGGACAATCTGGACAATGACCAGGCTGACATATGATCCTCCAGTGGCAACAGGCAAAGAATAAGCACCACTTAGTGCCCAGAAGTGAGGCATAGGTAATGTGCATGTTGCATGAAACTGCAATATATGTTATGAGTCCATTTGATCTTTTCTGCTACCTACATTGACTTTTAATGCTATTATACTGTTCAAGCATTTGACTAATACACACAGGATGCACTTTAATTTAGAGGATAGCCATGCTAGCATGTGGTTCTTGTATCAAGGATGATTGCTTATGACTGTACTATATGAAAATAAATGCATATTTTATGCCTATGTGCATGGAACTGTGTATATATATATATATATATATATATATATATATATATATCTTCAAGGACTGTTAACCTTTGAACAAAGGGAAGCTGTAACAGGCGAATGTCAGACTACATTTCATCTAACCTCATTGTCCATAATTAATGGTTAACTCCTGTCCCATCTCATTATATCAAAAGGCCTGGGTTGGGTTGAAAAAAGGAGGGGGAGGAGGCTAATACAGATTCAGCAATCCAGCTTTCTTGTCCACTACACAGTAGGTTGAGACAGTGTAAAGCTGGCACAGTCTGGTGCCTAACCTCCCTAGTTTCTGGTTCCAGAGATTGTAGGAGAGGTGAATTGAGGCAACTGATTCTATGTGAAAGGCTGTGACAGCTTGTTACTAGAGATGAGGTGAATTCCAGCATTCAGTAGACTTTAGGACACTTTAATGCAATGCCAGCACAGAAATCTATTTTACCACCAGAGTTTCCTATGGAATTAGTTGCTATCCTACTGTGGTCTACAGGAGTTTGCAACTATTTGTGTATAGGAGAAGGAAGGCAGAGAATTTTCTACTAGCCTATTTATTTTACTGTTTGAATTACCTTGCATTTCTGCCTTAATTACTTTATTTGATTTGTGACTCCTGCACAGATTATGAATAGGGTATGTGATAGAATGGGAATTAGAGCCATATTTACATAATTAAAATTATCCAAAATACCATGCTGAACATGAGGTAATGAAAGATTCTAAAGTTGAGTGGGATGGGCCCTACTTAGATCTATAGAGTTAAAGTCACTGATAGTACAGTTAAGATTCTGCTGACTTCACTCTGCATTTCTTCATATGGGTCTTTCCATATTTCCTGATATGCTTCATATCTGTCATTTTAAATCAATATAATTTCCCATTAATGTCACAATTTATTGTCATTCTCTAATTATTGAGCATACTTATAAACAGCAGTTATAATTTTTTGTATAGATATGGCTACCTGTTCCTCCCCTACACACACACCTCTTTTTATAATTTTGGGAAGGATAAAGTTGCAGCAATAAAATGCCTGAATTGAAAGACCTGAGAAGTTTTTGGAATCACTGCATGTTGCTATAAGGTTCTCCAAAATGTACCAGTTGCAGTTCCTAGTATATGTGTTTTTTCCAAAATAGCCTTGACAACACTATGTGTGTGTATGTGTATCTACATACATATATGTTTTTATATGCATTTTAAAGAAAGTGCCTAAAAATTAAGGCATTTAACACAGATTTGTAAACTATTAGGAAAGAAAATAATTATAAGCATTTTCAGATGAAGAAAATGTAAAATAATTTAGAGGACTGAACATGATAATAATACTAAACTGGGAAAAGTCTCAAGAAATTTCTCATGAAATTTTTAAGCTGTGAAACTAAATAATATGGGAATTTCTCTGTCAGGTGCCATCAATTCTCTTCAATTACAATTTCACTTATTTTCAAACAGGCCAATAGTTGGGAGTTTGCTTCCACCAAAACTAAATCACAAGCTCATGGGGCTGGTATAGCCCTCCAGATGTTATTTTGCTCAACAAATTGAATGGCAAACCTATAAAAAAGAAAAGTGCTAAGATAGTTTCAAGTTTAACATAAGGTGATCTCATTTTACGTACTTCAAAAGTATTTTGGACAAAACTCAATATGATTCTTTGAAATTGTATTTAGCACTCCCAAAATCTTGTTTTTCTATAAGGAGTGTGTACCCAAATATATTCTTATTTAGTTTGCTTTTTAAAGAGTAAATAGAAGGCAAGACAGCTTAACTGAAGTAGCAAGGAACTCTGAAGGAGAAACAGGAGGTGGCATGTAACAGACTACTATCAGAACCTTGACCACTATACCTCCCTTCAGACCCCAAAGGGAATAGTTCAAGATTCTAAACCCAAAAGCCTTAAGAATAACAGTGCTTTCTAGATGTCCTATCCCAGTCCTCAGAGCCATCATTGAGGTAAATAATCAGGGTAGAGATGACTACCTTCCATCCTAATCAACAGCAATACCAACTGCTGACTAAATGCCTGCAACTGGTAGATGAATCTAAGAGCTCTGGAACTGGCAGCACCTCAGTGATCACTGATCCCACTTCTAACTCAATCTCTTCAGTTACCATACTGAAAAGCAACACTGCAATGGAGATAAAAATCTGGCAAATACTTCTGCAAGTGCTGAAGCCAGTTATTAGAGACCTGCACAGTAAAGTGTTCAATACCAAAGTCATTGGCATTGTCAATATCAGAAATTAATATGATTTATCAGTGGAAATGACATTGAAGATGTATCACTTTCTCTTTGTCAATGCCCGAGAAAGGCTCCATCTGATCTGCTATTAGAATCTTCTGTATGTGTTACTTCCCCTATTATGATGTGAGTTCTTTGAGAGCAGAGACTATTTTACTTTTCAATTTCTGTCTTTTAACAATTTCTATTTCATTTAAGGCAGGATTTTATATATAAGTTCTCAAATTTTTTTTCTTATTTTCTCACTCCACTTATTCATCACCTCAATTATTCAAAAATAACTAAATAAATGAGAATTATTCATTTCTGTCTGGATGATATAAAAGAACACTTGAGATAATGAAATTATATCTATTAAAATATAAAATAAGAGCAAGTTAAATTACCAAAGAAAAACCAGGGGCTATTTCGGAACATTGTAGTTTTCCTTTTTAGAATTGTAAATACAGTTATATTTCTATCTGAAAATATCAAAATACTCACTGTTAAACTTTTTAATCACTGAGAGAGAACCATCTATCTCTCAGTCAAGAATGATAGATCTCAGGAGAAAGAAATTATTTCAGAGACAATTCTGGGTCAGATTCTAACTCAGTCACAGTTGGACTAGTTTAATGTTTATAGTTTGATCTGGTTGACTTGGGAATCTGAGCCCAGTCAGCTCTAAAAAAATACCCTTGCCGGGCCCTCAGGGAATTCTAGCTGAGAATATTTTTTAACATCTGATGATTCCTTCTCTCTAGTTACATTGCTCATCTAGACTATTGCATTTGCTTCTCAATTGATCTTTCTGCCTCCAAATTATCTCTATCCATTCTATCCTGATTTTCCTAAAGCACAGGTTTGAGTCTTCCCTACCTCTGCCTTTCCTTACCTAGTAGCTATCTCTAAGACAAAGGTTTTTATTCTGAGATACACAGATTCTCCAAAGGGTTCACAAAGGTTTTTATTCTGAGATACACAGATTCTCCAAAGGGTTCATGGACAGAATTCAGGGAATTCATGAAATTGGATGGGAAAAAATAGATCTTTATTTTTCTTAAGCTCTAACTAAAATTAGCATTTGCTTCTATAATGAATTTTTTAAAGAATTTATTTTTTATTTACACATTACTAAAATATTTTTGCTTAAGAGTAACCATAATACCCCCTCCCCCCACAAAAAATATAAAACCTCATGAGAAATAAAGTAAAAGAAAAGAAAAAAATGTGTTTCAGTCTGTGTTCTGATACCATCAGCTTGGTCTCAGGTGGATCACATTATTTATCATAAGTCCATCATAGAAGTTACCTCCATATTTTTCCACAGTTGCTGTTGTTGATTGTAATCCATCCATTCCTCCCCACTACCATCTATTATATTTTCTCTCTCCTTTCACTATTTCCCTCTTCAAAAATGTGCTGTGGGGCAGCTGAGTGGCACAGTGGTCCGAGCATGGGTCCTGGGTCCCAAGAAGCCCCAAGCCCACATCCCACCCCGGAGACCCAGCAGCCACCCAACCCTGTGATCCCAGACAGGCCACGCAATTACAGCACCTTGCAAGAAGTAAAAAAGAAAATGTTTTGTATAAGATTATCCTCTCCTATTATGATCTACCATTTCCTCTATCATCCATATCCCCTCCTTCCTCCTGTCACCCTTCTCTCCTTTTTCCTTTAGATGTCTATGCCCTATTGAGTTGTGTATGCTGTTTCCTCTCTGAGCCACTTCTGATGAGAATGTAAGTTCCTTCATTCCCCCCCACCTTCCTCACTTCCATACCAGTGCAAAAGCTACATGAAATATTTTTATATGAAATATCTTTGCCTATTCTAACTCTCTTCTCTCTTACTCCAAGTACATTTCCCTTTCACCCACTGACTTCATTTTTACATCATATCTTCAATTTGGCTCTCTCCTGTGTTTCATCTATAAAAGTTCCTTCTACCTGCTCTATTAAATGAGAAGGTTCATACAAGTATTATCAGTATCATCTTTCCATGCATGAATACATGCAGTTCATCATTATTAAGTTCCTCATAATTTACCCTTCTCCTCCACTCTCTCTACTTCACCTGAGTCCTGTACTTGAAGGTCAAACTTTCTGTTCAGCTCTAGTTGTTCCAACAGGAACATTTGAAATTTCCCTGCTTCAATGAAAGTCCATCTTTTCCCCTGGCAGAGGATGTTCAGTTTTGCTGGGTAGTTGATTCTTGGTTGCATTCCAAGTTCTTTTGCATTCTGGAATATTATATACCAAGCCCTACGAGCCCTTAATGTGTAATGTAGTTGCTGCTAAGTCCTGTATGATCCTGATTGCAGCTCCATGATAATTTGAATTGTGTCCTGACTGCTTGTAATATTTTCTCTTTGACTTGGAAGTTCTGGAACTTGGCTATAATATTCCTTGGGGGTTGTTTTTTTTTTTGGATCTCTTTTGGGGGGGGGAGATTGGTAGATTCTCTCAATTTCTATTTTACCCTCTGCTTCTAGGATATCAGGGCAATTTTCCTGTAAGAATTCTTTAAAAATGAGGTCAAGGCTCTTTTCCTGATCATGACTTTCAGGTATCCCAATAACTTTTAAATTATTTTTCCTGAATCTGTTTTACAGATCAGTTGTTTTTTTCAATGAGATATTTTACAATTTCTTCTAATTTTTCATTCTTTTAGTGCTGAATTATTGTATCTTGATTTCTTGCAAAATTATCAGCTTCCTTTAGCTCCATTCTATATCTGAAGGATTTGTTTTCTTCAGAGAGCTTTATCTCCTTTTCCATCTGGCCAATTCTGTTTTTTTAAAGCATTCTTCTGCTCAATAACTTTTTGAACTGTTTTATCCATTTGACCTAAGCTGGTTTTTAACATGTTATTTTCTTCAGCATTTTTTTGAATTTCCTTGACTAAGCTGCTGGCTTTGTTTTCATGTTTTTTTCCACATCTCATTTCTTTTCCCAATTTTCCTTCTAGCTCCCTTACTTGATTTTCAAAATCTTTTTTGTGTTCTGTCATGGCTTGAGCCTGACTTCTTTATTTCTTGGAGTTTTCAGATGCAGAATCTTGAATTTTCTCATCTTCAGATTGAGTATTTGGGTCCTCCATGGGACCAAAATAATTGTCTATGGTCACGTTCCTTTTTTTCCTGTTTACTTTTTTCCCTAGCCTGTGCCTGGTTTTTGGGGTACTTCTTGAACTTTTGAGTATTATTGAGTCCCCACAAGGACCTTAGTGTGTGAGGCTCTGACTGCTCTCCTGGTCTGTAAATGACCACAAGCTTACCTTTCTGCCATGGGGCTGTGGGGGGAGGGGGGTCCCTGCTCTATGGGGGGCCTAGACTGCCATCAGGGTCTGAATGTGTTCAGAGTCCCAGAGTCCTGTTCCAGGGACAGAGGACAAACCTCAGCAGTCTCCCTCCACTCCCTTGTCTTTGGTGGACTGAGCACTCAGGGTGCAGCTGCCTGGAAGGTCCTGCTGGGCGTTTCCTCAGGCCTGCTTCCATTTCCTAGGGTCTGGGCTGTACTGAGTGGCTGGCTGCACTAAGGGCCTGGGCTTCTTGCTTGCTGTGGCAGAGGTCTCCCTGCTGATCTTCCAAGTTGTGCTTAGTGCTCCCTGGGATATAGGTCAGGAAACTAATTCTGATACCTGGAGCCAGTCCTCCCAGGCACCCTGGGGCTGTTCCTGGAAAGCTGAAGCTCCTTCCCCCTTGTGCAGTGCCACTTCTCCAATCCCATGGAATAGAGCTTCTCACTATTTTCCAGGTTACCTTGGACTGGAGAATTGCCTTACTGAATCTTTCTGTGGGTTCTGTCTCTCAAAAATTTTAAGGTTGTTGAAATATTTTGGAGACAGCACCTAAGAGAGGCTCTTCTCCTGCCACCATCTTGACTGTGCCCTCCCCATAATGAATTTTTAAAAACAAAATTTAATTTTTAAAAAAATCCCAACATTATTCTGAGGAGGAATCCATAGGTTTCATCAAGTTGACAAGGGGGCCCATGCTACAAAAATGATTAAAACCCCCTGCTATAAAATCAAATAAGAATTCCAAGCTTAGCATTTGAAGACAGTCACAACTTGACCCCAATCTACATTTTTAGTCTCATTATACATTACTCCTCTTTCTGTATACAAACTGGCTTCCTTGATGCTCCTCTCACACACTTCCTCACCTGTCTTCCATGCTTTGCACTGGTTGTCCCCAAGTATAAAATGCATCATTTCTGCTTCTTAGAACCCCTTGTTTCCTTCAATACCTTGCTGAAGTGCAGTGTCTGGCTTATTGATTATTGATTGAATAGCTAATATGGTTCTAGCAGTGTTATATAAAGTGTGTTTCTCTCCCACCCTCTCCTTTTCTGGATTTATATCCTCACCTCTAGTGGACTTCACTCTGTCATGAAGGTTATATCCCTGCTCTAGCTACTATTTTCTGAAGCTATGATTTTCCCTAAGTCTTCTCCCATATGTAGGCCTCTTTCCATAGTACACAAATGAACTCCAAATCAGGAACTAGATAAAATAATACCACAATGAAAATTGTATAGGGGGATTCTGGGAAGATGGCAAAGTAGGTTAGAAAATTCTTAGTTCACAGGATTTCCTACACTAACAAGTCAAAAAAAATAACTCAGGGTGAAAACAGAGTAGGAACAACAAATAAAATTTGTGGCAGAACAGTATTCATTTGGAACAACTGGAAAAAGATCTAGTTTTCTTCTGGGATAACTGGAGAAGATCTGAGGTTCTGCTGGCTGAGTGAAGTGCAAACACCTCCAGACAAGCTTCTTGAAACAGCAAGAGGAGAGTCATAGGGGCAACCAGGTTGAAAGGTAGACTCTGCCTAAGTTACAGGAATTTTCACCTAGCAGACAGTGTGGGAAGTTGGGCATCTGAACCTGGGAAGAGAGGGAACCTTTGCTGATAAGAGATAACCAAGCCCAGCTGTGTGAGTAAGACATGGTCCAGGCAGGAGGGAACCAGTACACGCCTGATGAATGCAGAAGTGGTATGGGATGCTGTTGACTATTGACATTACTGGAGAACTGAATTCTTGGGCTTGGTCCCAGGCAGAGGGGAGACCTGAAGGTTATAACCACTGGAGGGTTCTCAGGCAGAAGATCATTTCCAGGTCAGTGTACTGAGGGGTCTTAGATATGACTTGGAGGGTGGAAAAAGTGCAGAGATAAGGCCCAGGACAAATTTCCTGAGATCAGTGACATCACCTTCCCTACCTCAGGACTAGAGGTGAATATAAGAAAAAACTGCTAAAATTTTTTTTAAATATGCAGGCAAAGGAGAAACAACCCAACAATAGACAGTTACTACAGGAACAGAAAAGACCTGGGTTCATTTTTAGAAAAGGATGCTAAAACAAAAAAAACCTAACTCTTCTATCCCCAAAGAGTAACATCAAATGGCTATCTGCTCAAAAATAATTCATAGAGGAATTAAAAAAAACTTTAAAAATAAATAAGAAAAGTTGAGAGAAAATTTAAAAAGTAGATTAAGTATAATCCAAGAAAAACAAGAAAATTATATAAAGAAAGTAAACCAACTGGAAAAGATGATCCAGAATCTTAAGAAAAGGATTCTTTGAAAATTAGAATGGAGCAAGGAGGACCATTAAAGTTTTAGGAAATGGGGAGATATTGAAACAAAATATAAAGAATGAAAAAAATAGAAGAAAAGGTGAAACACCTCACAGAAATCCTTCAGATTTGGAGATCAAAAAAGAAACAATATAAGAATAATCAGGCTACCTTAAAGCCATTATCCAAAAAAATCTTGATATAATAATACAAAAAATAATTAAAGAAAATTGTCCTGAAGTGTTAGAACAAGAAGAAGAAAAGTAGAATTAGGGAGGAAATCACCAATTACCACCTGAAAGGGATGCTGGGAGGAAAATTTACAAAAATATCATAGCTAAATTAAAAAACTCTCAGATTAAGGAGCAAATGTTAAAAGCAACAAGAAAAAAAGTTCAAATATGGTAGAACCATAATTAAAATTACACAAGACCTGGCAGCAGCTACTTTAAAAGACTGCAGGTCTTAGAACACAACATATCAAAGAGTAAAAACTGGGGTTGTGGCCAAAAATATCATACCCAGAAAAGTTACACATAATCTTGAATGGAAAAAAATGGACATTCAATGAATTGCTAGAATTTCAGAATTTTATTGCAAAAAGACCTGAACTTACTAGAAAGTTTGAACATAAATAACCAAAAAAATATAAGGTAAACATCAAAGACTAATTAGAAGGGATATAATAAGGACAAATAGCTTACTATCTATATGTGGAAATGTAAACCAAATATTCAATATTTTTTTTTAGTAATTGGGTTGTTTGAAGGAAAGATGGGGGTAGGGCTGAATAGGATGGGATTCTTATGGTCTAGGAAAAGATTAAAAATAGTGTTATCTTATACAAATGAGGTATAAGAAGAGAATGATATAGAGAAATTAGATGGTGAAGAAGAGCTGGTGCTTCTGGAAACCTATTCTCATTAGGAATGGGTGAAAGAGGAAACTACATATATATATATATATATATATATATATATATATATATATATATATAGCTATAAAAAACCTTCAAAATTCAGGGGCACAGTGGATAGAGCGCCGGCCCCGGAGTCAGGAGTACCTGTGTTCAAATCCAGCCTCAGACATTTCATAATTATCTAGCTGTGAGGCCTTGGGCAAGCCACTTAACCCCGTTTGCCTTGCAAAAAAAAAACATGGGGAAATACAGAAGCTGCTAAATGAAAAATGAGAACTCCACAAGGTTTACCAGCAAGATTAGTTCATCCATTTCTAAGAAGGCAGTATTTAATTTGAACAAAAGTAAAGTACAAGTGAAGCTTGTAGAGAGATGGAGGGCTCTTGACTCAGTAAGAAGGCAGATGAAATTGTTTTATGCAGACAGTATGAATAAAAATGCTTTTATGATGCTCCGAAGGCTATTTATAGGCCAAAGATTTATGGTGTATCTCAACTAGTCAGTGCTGATGAATCCACATTGATTAACAATAAGGACATGATCCTAGGAAGATGGGTGTTCCATAGTGTTCTTAACATACCATCATCAATCAATGCAGAAGTCATTTACCTCAAGGTAAAGTTAATCAGGACCTAGCTGAAGTTGAAGTGAAGAGGAGGTTTTGAATGCTTTTAGGCTCCTTTCAAGTGGCCAAAGCACCCGGTGTTGATTCTATTCCAGCTGATTCTATTTACAAGGTGGAGGGTCCATTGCCTATCCAAAAACTGACTGAAAGAATTCAAGGATACCTCCATCATCCATCTCTGTAAAGGTAAAGAGAATAGATTGTTCTGTGACAATCACATTTCCCTTTTAGTCATTGCTGGTAAGATTCTTGCCAGAGTCTTTAATATATTGATCCTTCATCTAGAAGATGGTAACTTCACTGAGAGCCAGCATAACTTCAGAAAGGTTTGAGGAATAGTTCATATGGTATTTGCTGCCTGATGACTCCAAGAAAAATGAAAGGAATTGAGAGTCTGTATACAATATTTGTAGATCTGACCAAAGCCTTTCATACTGTCAGTTGTTGAAGCTTCATGGAAAACGATGTCAAAATTTGGTTGCCCAGAGAAATTCATTAGTATAGTACATCAATTTCATGACAAGTTTGCTTGACCAGGTTCTGGATAGTGGATGATGGACTTAGGATTTCCCAATCACCAATGGAGTGAAACAAGGTTGTGTCCTTGCCCCCCAGTTTTAGCATGATGTTTTCAGTCATGTTATCAAACGCCTTCACTGAGGATGAACATAGCCTCAAGGTCAAATATGGATGGAAAATTCTTCAACTTGAAAAGGGTCAAATCAAGACCAAAGTCGAGGGAGTGCTGGTGCATTATCTTCTATTTGCAGATGATTGTGCATTCAGTGTAGCCTCTGAAGCTGAAATCTCAGTAACAAAGTATGGATTACTGCTGCTTGAGCTACTCTAACAATTAACAGCAACACAGGTGCTATCATCCCTATGTGGAACCACTGATTACAACAAATGGAGAAGTTTTGGGTGCTAAGGACAAGTTCACTTACCTTGGCAATGTCCTTACCAAGGAAGTACACATTGACAATGAGGTTGACACTTGCATTGCCAGAGCTAGCTTAGTATTTGTACAGCTCTGAAAGAAAATGTGGAAGAGAAAAGGTATTAGACTAACTACCAAAGTGAAGATCTAGAGAGTTGCTGACCTCATTGCTATGACTGTGAAACCTGGACAATCTACCAGTGCCATGTCAGGAAACTGAATTGCTTTCATTTAAATTGTCTCAGGAAGATTCTGAAGATCACCTGGCAAGAGACCAGACACTTAGTGTCTTTTTTGAGCTAAATTTCCTAGCATTCCAACATTACCATAGAGAGTGCAACTGTGATGGGCTGGGGATGGTGTTAGAATGCCAGACATACACTTGCCAAAAAGACTATTTTATGGAGAACTTGCACAGGGCAAGTGCTTACAAGAGGGTCAGAAGAAATGATACCGAGACACCCTGAAGGTCTCATTGAAGAATTTTAGAATTGATTCTATAACACAGGAGTTCATGGCACAAGACTGCCCAGCATGGCATGCCCCCATCAGAGAAGGGGTTGCACTTTATGAGGAAGGCAAAACTGAAGCAGCTAAAAGGAAATGTGACATATTTGAGTATAGAGTAACCACCCTAGGTGTCCACATGGACTTTGTGCCTGACAGGTGGTAGAACATTCTGAGTTCATACTGAGCTGATCAGCCACAATTAGTCACATTGTAATTTGTCTCAAACATAGTGATATCATTTTGGTCTTTTTCAATAATGAAGGACAAGAACCATTAACCGACCAACCAACCAACCATATGTTGAGGAATGCTGACAATATCATTGAAGTGAAGTTTCCACTGTGTTTAATAATGTTCTACTTTCTGTCCCAAGGAGGTTCCTTTAAAAGCTTTGATGATCAAAGCTGAGTCAGAAGGCACTACTTCAATCTGGGCCTTTCTGTTCTGAATGATAAGTTTTACTATAATCCCTAGCCCTTTTCAATGACCAGTTGCCTTGGCAATGAAATCACCAACCTTTTTGGAGACAAACCCAAGGGATCAATATTGGGGACCAGAGCTGATGTAGCACCAACTTCACCACTAGGTGAAAAAGACTTTAATTTCATTAGGATCAAACTTGGGTGCATGATGCAATGAAGGTAGAGGTTCCATCTTGATGCTGTGGGGTAGCTGCCAGTATCAGATGAATCAAGATTCTGGATGACTGAAAGAAGTTGCAATTTCACCACTATGTGCTGAGAGCCAACAGACTTAAAACTCCAATTTCAAAGAAGATTCCAACCAACATCAGGACAGGGAGTTTCCTCATATAGAAATTCCCTAACATGTCTAATTCCTATTTCTCATGTGCTAGTCACTAAGAAACTAATACTGTACTAGGCTAGTTTTTGATAGAGAATGCTTATTATTCATTCAACAATATGGATGGATAAAAATATAGCTTTCATCTAAGAATATATATATATTTAGAAATATTTACATGTGTATGTATGTATATATTATATTATTATTATACCCACATGGAGTCTAGAAATGAATAGTAAAAATAAAGGGTACTGGGCTGCAGTTGGGTAATTGCAAAGTTCTTTCAATAAAAGGATTGTAAGAGCAAAGGTTTAGAGCTAGAAGCAGTCTTAGAAACCATTCAGTCCAACACTTTCATTTTTATAGATGACCACCTTGAAGACCAGAAAGGTTAATTTAATTGCCCATATTCACAGAAAGTTAAGTACCAGGGATAACTTTCACCTATGAAATCTGCTTACAAATCCAGTGCTTCCCCCCTAGTATAATATTTGATCTCAGGCTTCTTCCTGAAACAAAGACCCATGTTTTTACTATCAATATTCTTCCAATAATGTATTCCTTGAGTAATGGGACAATATAATTCATAGACATGAAGTTGAGGATCACACAAAGGGCAACGAAGAGATGCATAGTAGGTGTGAGAAAGCTGTAATTCATCACTAAAAACAGTCTCATAGGTGAAGCAGTGTAAAGGATGTCATCAAAGAAAAAACATGCAAAAGGAAGGAGTAAATGATGGCAGATTGTATATCCTCATAATATCCACACCCTCTGCACACTATATAAATATCCCAAGGTGAACTAAGGGAGGACATAGAAGAGTCACACTGGATGAACAGGCATTGGACTGGGGTGGGAGGAGTGGGGGAGGTAACAGTATCACTGGATGTAATTCCTACATTGATGAAATCACAGGTCCATTGGAGTATTGTAAATTTAACCTAAAACTGAGTTAAAGACAAAGGATGTCTAGCTATCTACTACCCTTCACTAATAGCTGAAGGAGCAATTATTCACAGAACTATAGAATGTCAGAGATGGAAGGGACCTTAGAGATCATCTAATGCAAGTATTCTTAACCATTTTTATATCATAAGGTGAAGCCTTATGGAACCCTTTTCAAAATGACATTTTAAAAGTATAAAATGGTATTAAAGTATAAAATGGAATTACAATGGAAATCAATTATATTAAAATACAGTTGTCAACATACTAAAAAACAATCTCATGTATTCTAGAACTAATCTATTGCTTGCATGTTGTAGAGGAAACTAATAACAATAATAACAACAAAGTAGTAGAAAAACACCTTGGTAATTGTCTGCATTAAAGTTTTCATATCATTTGCTAAAGACAAATCTGTGACAATGGCAAGCTGGGCATTATTATGCCCATTTTATTGTTGAGAAAAGAGGTTTGGAGGGACATTCCTGATTCCATAAATCCTATCAGTGGCAGAGATGGTGCTTAAGTTTTCTAATTTCCAGTCAAGTACCCCACACCAAAGGTGTCAAACATACTGACCCTGGACTGCATATAGCCTGAACTAGATTAAACTGTAATTGGTAAATTTTCAATCAAATAAATAAGAAAGTAATAAAACATGCTATAAAACCAAGTCAAAATGCAGCCCACAGGAGTCCATATGGATATAGTAGCCCTCATTTCTACTTCCCCACACCACTGATAATTCATTTTTAAAAATATATTAGAGGGGGGCGGCTAGGTTGTACAATGGATAGAGCACCGGCCTTGGAGTCAGGAGTACCTGAGTTCAAATCTGGCTTCAGACACTTAATAATTACCTATCTGTGTGGCCTTGGGCAAGCCACTTAACCCCATTGCCTTGCAAAAAAACCATATATGTGTGTGTGTGTGTGTGTGTGTGTGTGTGTGTGTGTGTATATATATGTAGTAGAGGATTTCATTACTTGGAAATGTGTGCAGGCCTTGTAGCTTCCACTATTTTAATTTATTCTGAGTTTTATCTTCAGCACCACCTCTCATAAATATGTTATCCCACTAACATTCAGCAATGAACATGTATCAGCATCATTAAATAGGATAAAAACGATATTTAGAGCCAGTGATGGTCAGTACTCTAGAGACTCCCACACTCATGACATAGTTGAAGGAGCATTCACTTCCCAACATTTCACATTAACTGAAGTATTTGGAAGTGATATTCTGACATTAACATTGACATGATGTCTTTTACTTGCCTTAGGTACTCTGCAATTATTAGGATAAAGTGAGTTATGATTTGTGAAATGATAAAACTTGCCCCCTAAATCAAAATATTTGTTATCATATTTCTCCTTTGTGGTAGTGGCATACTACTCAAATCACTGTCACACTTTAGAAGTTTTATAAAGGATGAAGTAATTCACCAAAGAACTGAATTTTATTCGAGCTAATTGCAGGTTAAACTTGCCTCCACCAAACACAGTTAGAATTTTTACCTAGAGTTTTCAGAAGAGAAATCAAGAGAGGGACAAAAAGTTTTCAGAATTTTACGCTGGTCAAGATATGTTCCAGCTGGATTAATCAGCTATGGAAAGCAATACCCTTTCCACCCACCTTAAGATTCTCATGATTCCTTACAACTCTAGTGACTGACATAGACAACCCCAATACATTAGTATTAATGAACTGTGCTAAATGCTAAACCACTTCTAGTTCTAAATTTCCTTTTAGATTAATATTAGTCTGGCCTACGATGTTCCTAGGAATCAGTGACACATATAGATAAGTATCCCTTTAAATTAAGATTGACCCTGAGATTTTAGTGGCTCTCTGGGTCTCTTCAGGGTTCTAGTCATAGGTGGGCAAGCCTTGAAGGTCACAGAACTGTCAGACTAATTAGCATAAATTAGAGAAGGAAGAAACTGCCTTTCAGAACTCTAGATAGGGAAAGAGTTTATGTCTAAAAATGGGTCAGAGAGGATCACAGAAGATAAAATAGGATGTTTTTTTGGTCCCACAAAATGTGACAAATTGTTTAATTTTTTTAAACAAACAGAATCAATGGAGCCAAAATTAGAAGAAAAACAAAGACCTGAAAGGGAAAAAAAAATTTGTGCAGCAAACTTCACTGATAAGTTTCATTTCTAGAATATATTAGGGTCTTAATTCAAGTTTATAAAAAATAAGAGCTACTCTGCTACAGATAATGGAAGGAAATTAATTAAGCAGTTTTCAAAGGAAGAAATACATGCTATAATTAATTATATTGTTATATGAAAAAAGTCATCTAAATCACTAAAGATTAAGAGAAATGCAATTCTGGGGAATAAATGCAACCTCATCTATCAAATTTTCAAAGCTAACAAAAAAGAAAATCTCAAAATTTGAAGGGACTTGGAGAAAATCAAGAGCTTTAAGTTGGTTCAGCCATTCTGGGAAGCATTTTGAAATTGTGCCCTGAAAGTTACTAAACTGTGGCCATTTCCCTTTGATACAATGATAAAACCAATACTTGGCCTATTCCACTCACCAAAGAGATTAAAAAAAGAGGGAAAGGACTGAGATACATGAAAATTTTTATAGTAGCAAAGAAGGAAACTAAGGAGAGGATGCTCATTAATTGGGGAAGGATTGATCAAATTTTGATATATAAATATAGGCTACTATTGTGCCATAAGAAATAATGAAGAGGACAGTTTCAGAATAAACAAAACTAGGAATATTTGTCTACACTGATGCAAAATAAAATGAGAAGAGCCAGGAAAACAATTTTGATCATAACAACACTTTAACAATAAACATCAAAGCCTTGAGAATGCAGATCAATACAATGACCAACCATCAATCCACAGAACTGATAATGAAGCATTTTTATACTTCTCTTGAAAAGAGAAAAACGATAAACCTAGGGTGCATAACAAATTATATTTTCTAATATAGGAATTTATTTTGTCTGACTATGCATTTATGACAAGAATTTTCTTTTTCTTTTTAATGAGTTAAATAGAAAATATATTTTCATTAATTTAAGAAATATTTTTCTGATTGTTCATCTGTTTAGTGAGTCCACCAGTGAGAAGGATGTTCTCCTAAGCTCCAGTCCTGGATTACTAATTGCCTATTGAACATTTCCAATTGGATATTCAGTAAAATACAATACATCTAAAACAGAACTTGATATCTTTCTTAAAACACCTACTCTTCTTCTGAGCTTCCCCATTTCTGTTAAGGGTATCACAATCTTTGTAATCACCCAAATTCAAAAATCATTTTTTAAAAATTATTTTTATATACCCCCCCTGCTAAAATGCAAAAACAAGTTTTAACATTTATTCCAAAACCTTGAGTTCCAAATTCTCTCCCTTTCTCCTACCTCATGGCCCCTCACTGAGAAAGTGAGCTACTTTGTGTGGGTTAAAAACTTTACTAAAGGGGTGGCTAGGTGGCATAGTAGATAAAGCACCAGCCTTGGAGTCAGCAGTACCTGGGTTCAAATTCGGTCTCAGACACTTAATTACCTAGCTGTGTGGCCTTGGGCAAGCCACTTAACCCCACTTGCCTTGCAAAAACCTAAAAACAAAACAAACAAAAAAAATTTTACTAAAAAAAGTAGTCATGTTTTAAAAGTAAACATTACCCTTCCCAAAAAAGAGAGATTTCAAGAAAAGTAAAGTGGGGAAAAAACATGCTTCAGACTGTATTCAGACTGCATCAGCTTTGTCTTTGGAATGGATAGTATTTTTTTTTTTAGGTTTTTGCTAGGCAAACGGGGTTAAGTGGCTTGCCCAAGGCCACACAGCTAGGTAATTATTAAGTCTCTGAGACCGGATTTGAACCCAGGTACTGCTGACTCCAAGGCTGGTGCTTTATCCACTACGCCACCTAACTGCCCTGATAGTATTTTTTTTTAATCGAAAGTCCTTCTTGGGTCACAGCACTGCTGATCATCTTGCAATATAACTGTTACTTTGTATAAGTTACATTTCCCATTGTATCTGCTTGTATATGTTTTAACTGAGAGCATCTTGTTGATCATTTCCCATAATAGAACAGCATTTCATCTCAATCACATATCACAATTTGTTAAGCCATTCCCCAACCTCTGGGCATTCCCTCAATCTTCAGCTCCCTACCACCAGAATAGAGCTGCTATAAAATATCCCTATACATACAGATTCTTTACTTCCTATACTTCATCTTTTGGAATATGGACTTAGCAGTGTCATGGCTAGACAAAAGGGTACATACACGTGGTTTTACAGCCCTTTGGGCATAGTTCCAAATTGCTCTACAGAATTGTTGAATCATTCACAATTCCTCCAAGAGTGGATCAATGTCTCAATTTTCCTATATCACCTCCAACATTTGTCATTCTTCTCTTTCGGTACTTAGCCAATCCAAAAAGTATAAGTAACCAACCTCAGAATTGTTCCAAACCACATTTCTCCTATCAATATTGAGTTAGGACATTTTTTAAAAAAATATTTAAATTTATCTCATTGATAACCTCATCTGAAAACTGTTCATATCTCAATCATTTATCAAGTGAGAAATGGCTCTTATTTTTTTTTATAAATTTGACTCAGTTCTCTTTGAAAAATGAGGTCTTTATCAGAGAAACTTGATTCATTATTTTTTATACCTATGCTAGTTGTATTTCTATCTTATTCCCTTCCTATTCTCTATTCTCTCTTTTCTATTCTATTCTCTTTCTCCCTGTCCCTCCTCTGCCTTCTCCCATCCCTTTCCCTCTACTATTTTCCTGTAGAAGCTGCTAAATATTGTATTATCTTAACTATAGCTCCATGATATTTGAATTGTTTCTTTCTGGCTGCTTAGAATTCTTCTTTACTTGGCAGTTCTGAAATTTCAGGAGGTTACCAGTAGATTCTTCCAATTTCTATTTTTACCTTCAGTTTCTAGGATATCAGGGTAGTTTTTCTGGATAATTTCTTGAAAATGACATTTAGACTCTTCTTTTGGTCTTGGCTTTCAGATGGTTCAATAATTTTTAAATTATCTCTCCTGGATTGGTTTCCCAGGTCAGTTGTTTTTCTGATGAGATATTTTTATATTTTCTTCTAGTTTTTATTCTAATTTGTTTTGTTTCTTGATTTCTCACAGTCAGCAGCTTCCCTTAGCTATATTCTACATTTTAAGGTATTATTTTCTTCAGAGAACTTTTGCTATCTCCTTTTCCATTTGACCATTTATTCTTTTTAAGCCATTCTTCTCATTGACCTTTTGGACTGCTTTTTTTTTATTTGATCCAAATTGATTTTTAAGATGTTATTTTCTTCAGTATTTTTTTGGTATCTAGTTTTCATGATTTTCCCATATTGCTCTCATTTCTTTTTCTAATTTTTCCTCTTCCATAGCCTGAGATCAATTTATATTTTTCTTGGAGGTTTTGGATGCAGAAGCTTTGACTTTGTTATCTTCCGAGTGTGTATTTTGATCCTTCATAGGACCAAAGTAATTGTTGGTTAGATTTTTGTCTTCTGTTGTTTGCTCATTTCAGACTATGACTTGATTTTCACTCTTTAAAATGGAGCTCTAATTCTAGGGTTGTGGATGTACTATCCAAAGCTTTTGAGGGTTTTTGCAGCTGTTTTCGGAGATACCTCCAGGGACCTGAAAGTTTTCAATTCCTCCAAGGTTTTATGAGAGGCTATGACTACTTTCCTGACCTGTGCTTTGATATGAAGATAAGCACTCCTCTCTGCCCTGGAGCCTTGAACAGAGTTCCTGCTCTCCTGCTGGCAGTAAGCTCTGTTGTGCTTCTGCTACTTCTCCTGAAACCGAGCCCCCGGACTGGCAACCTGAATCTGAGTAAGGAAAAAGCCACAGAGTCCTACACCTCAGGGATAGCAAAGAGACCTCTTAAATCTCCCTCAACCCCCTTACCATTGTGGGCTGAGCACTCTGAAAGCAGTAACTAGGTGGCTCTGGAGCCCTGTACATGCTTCCCTGGGGCTAGGGCTGAGCTGAGGCCTATGCTGGACAGGGCTCCCCTTGCACCCTGGTGTGGCAAAATTTTCCTGCTGACCTTCCTAATTGTCCTTGGCAATCCTTGGACTGAGAGGTCTGGAAATTGCCACCACTACTGTGGACCCAGGTGGCTCACAGGCTGTTCCTGGATGGCTGGAGTGTCAGCTCAATCAGGTGAGGTTGGGGCTGTGCTGTGAGCCCCTTTCTAACCCCAGTGCAACAGACCCTTCCCTCAGATCTTCCAAATTGTCTTGAGCTGGAAAATTGTTCCATTCTGTCTTTTTTGTGGGCTCTGACATTCTAGAATTTGGTTAGAATCATTATTTAAAGATATTTGGAGTGGTTTGGGGGAGAGCTTGTGGAAATCCCTGCCTTTTCTCCACCATCTTGGCTGAATCCCTTGAAAATCATTTTTTTAAATTTAAATTTATTTTTTATTAAAGATATTATTTGAGTTTTACATTTTCCCCCAATCTTGCTTCCCTCCCCCCTCCCCCCACAGAATGCACTCTGTCAGTCTTTACTTTGTTTCCATGTTGTGCCTTGATCCAAATTGGGTGTGATGAAAGAGAAATCATATCCTTAAAGAGAAGTCTAAGAGGTAACAAGATCAGACAATAAGCTATCTGGTTTTTTCTAAATTAAAGGGAATAGTCCTTGTACTGTGTTCAAACTCCACAGCTCCTTATCTGGATACAGATGGTACTCTCCTTTGCAGACAGCCCAAAATTGTTCCCGATTGTTGCACTGATGGAATGAGCAAGTCCTTCAAGCTTGAACATCACTCCCATGTTGCTGTTAGAGTGTACAGTGTTTTTCTGGTTCTGCTCATCTCACTCAGCATCAGTTCATGCAAATTCCTCCAGGTTTCCCTGAAATCCTGTCCCTCCTGGTTTCTAATAGAACAATAGTGTTCCATGACATACATATACCACAGTTTGCTGAGCCATTCCCCAATTGAAGGACATTTACTGGATTTCCAATTCTTTGCCACCACAAACAGGGCTGCTATAAATATTTTTGTACAAGTAATGTTTTTACCCTTTTTCCTCATCTCTTCAGGGTATAGACCCAGTAGTGGTATTGCTGGGTCAAAGGGTATGCACATTTTTGTTGCCCTTTGGGCATAGTTCCAAATAGCTCTCCAGAAGGGTTGGATGAGTTCACAGCTCCATCAACAGTGTAATAGTGTCCCAGATTTCCCACATCCCTTCCAACAATGATCATTATTCTTCCTGGTCATACTGGCCAATCTGAGAGGTGTGAGGTGGTACCTCAGGGAAGCTTTAATTTGTATTTCTCTAATAATTAATGATTTAGAGCATTTTTTTCATATGGCTATGGATTGCTTTGATCTCCTCATCTATAAATTGCCTTTGCATGTCCTTTGACCATTTGTCAATTGGGGAATGGCTTTTTGTTTTAAAAATATGATTCAGTTTTCTGTATGTTTTAGAAATGAGTCCTTTGTCAGAATCATTAGTTATAAAGATTGTTTCCCAGTTTACTACATTTCTTTTGATCTTGGTTACATTGGTTTTATCTGTGCAAAAGCTTTTTAATTCAATGTAATCGAAATCATCTAATTGGTTTTTGGTGATGTTCTCCAACTCTTCCTTAGTCATAAACTTTTCCCCTCTCCATAGATCTGACAAGGTAGACTAGTCCTTGATCTTGTAATTTGCTTATAGTATTGTTTTTTATGTCTATGTCCTGTAACCATTTGGATCTCATCTTGGTAAAGGGTGTGAGGTGTTGGTCTAATCTAAGTTTCTTCCATACTAACTTCCAATTTTCCCAGCAATTTTTATCAAAGAGGGAATTTTTAAAATCATTCTTAAATTATCATTCTCTCCTTACCCCACATATCCAATCAATATAACTTCACTCTCTCCACTCACAAGCCAATATCCTCCCTCAAAAGTTCATCCTTGTTTGACTGGACTACTTCATTTCCCTCCTTTTCTCAAGTCTTTACCTCTCCAATCAGTGTTCCACAAATCTACCAGAGGAACATTTCTTAAGCCAAGTTATTTTCCTATTCAACAACAAGTCAAAAAGCACTTATTAAGCACTTAGGAAATATAAAGAATGGCAATAGTCCTTGCCCTCAAATGGATAGAGTTAATCTAAGAGAGGTGATTTTTGAGTATTGTGTTATTGAGTTCCTATGGATTTTTCTCTTTAATATTTCCACTCTTTAATTCTGAAAAGTTTTCTAGTATGATTAATTGGAATAGAGAGTTATTATTTTTATTTTCTAAATTTTATACAATGTCATTAAATCTGAAGTTGCTACTGTTTAATTTGTCTTTTTGGTTTCTTCCTTGAATGTAAAAGTTTTTTAATTCTTTTGTTATAAGTCATTTTCTGATTCAGTTGCTCAATTTGATGAATTTCTCCAGCAGTATTCAGCAGCCTATGAGATGGAGAAGAGATGGCTGATAATAGGGTTAATCCAAGGTTGGGGATTTGTATCGTGGGTATAAGGGAGTAAGGAATTTAGAGTGTTAATAATATAATTGTTGAAATGGACTAACTGGCAGGATTAGCAAGGTAAATGAAGTCATAAGTGGTCTTATAAAATAAGAATGAATTAAGGAACTGGAAGTAAAGAAGGCTAAATTTTTTAGATGTATTAGAATAAAAAATTTTAACATCATGATAATACAGAAAGAATCTTAGGCTCTGTCTAAAAATGGAAATAAAATACCAAGAAACATCAATCATAATCACAGAGAATTTCTTAAGAAATATAGCACACTATCAGAGTTATTAGAATATATACACATCCATAAGAAGCATGAATCATGAACTCAGAATTAATTATCTAGTAAAACCTAGAACTTGAGTGGCTTATTGAGACAATGAAAAGTTTGCAGATTACGCATTTTAAGCATATTCTTAAACATCGAACAAATCTATAATACATTGTGTAAGGATTCAAAATAATCATGGTAGAGTAGAAACTCTTTTCTTGGATATTGCCTTATCCATTAATCTTTGGGTCATTTCTTTTCTCTTGATTCTCCTCTCACCTATTTATCTTATTCTTCTCAGTCTTCTGAGCTGTCATATCATCAAGTTTCCACTATCTAAATTTTGATAACTCTAAGGCTTTGTCCTAGGCCCTTTTCTCTTATCTCTCTATACTCTTTTCCTAGTTGACTTCATTAGCTCTAAAGTTTCCATTATCATCTCTATACAAATGATTTCCAGATTTCTATATCCACCTGGATATTGACTCCTGACCTAGACAAGTCTGAAAAAGAAAATCATAGATCAGTATCACCAATGAGCATTAATGGGAAAAAACTTTAATTCTTGGGGTGGAGGCAGCTAGATGACATAATGAATAGAGCATTGGCCCTGGAGCCAGGGGACCCTGAATTCAAATCCAGTCACAGACACTTAATACTTACTTAGCTGTGTGGCCTTGAGCAAATTAATCTCATTGCCTTACAACCCCCCCATCCCCCCCCCCCCAAAAAAGAACACTGATCATAGAAAACTACTATGGCAGCAAGGAAGATCAAAACACAAACTCAGAAGAGAACAACAATGTAAAAATGTCTATATGTGAAGCCTCAAAGAATTAAATGAATTGGTCTCAAACCCAAAAAACTTTCTTGGAAGAGCCCAAAAAAGATTTTTAAAAATCTAATAAATGAGATAGAAGGAAAAATTGAGAAAAGAAATTAGAATTATTCAAGACAGACTCAATAGCTTGGGAAAAAAAGGATAAAAACTGACTGAAAAAAACCAATTTAATTAAAAATACAATTGGCCAAATAGAAAAACATATACAGCTAACTAAAGAAAATAATTCCTTAAAAACTAGAATTGGGCAATTGGAAGTTAATGACACTATGAAATATCAAAAATAAAAAATGAAAAAAATAGAAGAAAATGTAAAATACCTCACTGGAAAAACAACTGACCTAGAAAACAGATCCAGAGAGATAATTTAAGAATTATTGGATTACCTGAAAGCAAGATTAAAAAAAAAGAGCCTGCTCAGAAATTATCAAGAAAATCTCCTCTGACATTCTAGAACCAGAAGGCAAAATAGTCATTGAAAGAATTCACCAATCATCTGAAAGGGATAAAACTCCAAGAAATATTGAAGCCAAATTTACAAGAAGTATAAAAAGAAAACATTTTTAAATAAGGTTAAACTTATTTCTTACAAAAGAAGATGATACTTGTAACTCTTGACAACTGTATCTCTATTAGGGCATATAGAAGTATACAGAAATATTTATAAAGGAAAACAGATTGAGTAACTCCATAGATCTGCCTAATTTTTTCATCCTTAAAACAAAGGGGAGGGAGATATTTAAAAATACATTCCTTAAAAATTAGAATTGGGCAATTGAAAGTTAATGACACTATAAAATATCAAAAATCAAAAGTATGAAAAAAATATAAGAAAATGTAAAATACCTTACCGGAAAAACATCATTCTGGTTCTAAATCTGCAATCCTATGACAATAAACCCACAAAAATTTGTACACTAATATTATTCAAGGGAAACTGATAAAAAAGAAAACCTCTCTAAAATAATAGCAGAATTTAACAGTAATTTAGAAATTATATTTTTCAAGACATGGGAGACCTATATAAAGACAATTTCAAAATTATTTTAACAGAAAATAAAGAAAAAGCTGAACAAATAAAAAGTTTAAATGATTGAAATACAGTAAATACAGTAAAAATGTAATAATTTTCTAAGTTCATTTTGGATTTATTTGGTTTTTTTCAACATGCCTCCAGTAAATTCATGACTGGGAAAATAACCTTGCAAAATCCAATCAGCCTTGGTACTCATGCTTCATTTGTACTTCTATTCCTCTGATTGGAAAGTAAAGTCATAAAATTCCCCATTTAAAGTGGAACAGACTGGCATCTCACAATCTCATTTTCCACTGACTGAACTTTGAACTACTTTTGATTTTTCTGCCTGGAATCAGGAAGACCTGGGTTCAGATCTCAGCTCTCAGTCTCAGATACTCGCTAGCTATGGGAACCTGGGCAAGTCACTGTATGGTTAATGCATGAGATATAAGATTTTCCATGGTAAGGCCTTATAGTTTAGCTACAAAGAATTGCTAACCCCCAATTCATCCCTGATGTACTGGGATGGGAGATGAGCAGGACTGACCTTATGCATATATTTAAAACAGCTTGAGTATTTAAAAGAACCACTGAATGAACTTGACTGGTCCTGGCCAGATTCTCAAGGCTGTACTTGATTAATATTGCCTATCTCTTCAGGAACTAGCCACTCGTGAATATAAACACCATTAATTCTTGGGGTTCTGGGTCCCTCCTCAAACAGTCTGGTAAATTTAGTTTTATTCCACAAAAATTGGCAATAAGCTTTCTTTGTTCTCAAACAATATAAGATCTAATTAGATCTTAGCCTAATTGGAGTCTCACCCATGGAGAGGGTGCTCTGCCTGGGACCTTCCTGATTGGGACTCTGGAGGCTATAGCTAGGGACTCCCCAGCCACTGTTAATTCAGATGTTGAAGCTCCCCCAAATGAGTGATTTTTTCTTTTAATATTTGTTTATGTAGGCTTTTCTCTTCATTTTATATTAGGACTTATAGGTTACCTTTGCTATATTTCTACCTGTTTTATAATCACCTTATTAAATATATTTTTTAGTTTTGTTGGCATAAATGTATCATTTTATAGGAGCGGATTGAAACCAAAACTCCTTGCCCCAGTTTTCTTCTCTGTAAAATGAGCTAGAGAAGGAAATGGCAAACCATTCAACTATCTTTGCCAAAAAATTCCAAATAGGACCATGAAGAGTCAGATATAACTGAAATGAATGAACAATAGCAGTAAATGTTTATTAACTAATGAAACTAATTTACAGATTTAACATAATAGCAATCAATGTACCTTAGATAATGTCAATGCTGAAGAAAAAGAATATCAAGATAAACTATGAAAAAACTGGCAAAGAGGGACTTAAGTCCCCAGATTTAAAAAAGTAATCATAAAAATTTGTTTGATACTCAGAAAAAATAATTAAATAGATTAATGAAATATAAAAGAAGTGAAGAATGGGATATACATCCCATTGGTCATTGTGGGAATCTGTTTTGTTACAAAGACTTGTTTTTAAATTTTTATTTTTGAACATGGGAGGAAAAAACTAATGGAACTTACAATTTTGTTTAAAAAAGAAAAAGAGGGGTGGCTAGGTGGCGTAGTGGATAAATCATCGGCCCTGGAGTCAGGAGTACCTGGGTTCAAATCCAGTCTCAGACACTTAATAATTACCTAGCTGTGTGGCCTTGGGCAAGCTACTTTAACCCCGTGTGCCTTGCAAAAACCTAAAAAAAAATGTCCTACTAAATCATTTTTTAGTGCAAAGAAGGGAAAAGAGGAAAACATAGAAAAGCAGGACAGCTTTGAAATTTACATACAAACTTTTTAAAGAAAAAGCAAGTTAAATATAATAGATTCATAGTTTCATGTATAATTATGTTCTACTTTGTATAAAGAACTGCTCACTTTATTTGGTGTTTGGCAAGTTCAGGAAAAAAAATTCAACTAAAAATTTTTTTTTGAAAAATCTGATGAAGAACCCAAAAAGAGAACCCAATATATACATAAGACATCAGAGACCTCAATATATACAAGATAAAATCCCACATCTAAAAATACTGAGGAATATAATCATTATTCAATAAAAAGTTATTGGGATGACTGTATAGCTATGGCAAATTCTTATTATTTCATATCTTATGCCATATGATAAACTCCAATTGGATTTGGGAACCTAAATGTATTTTAAAATAAATTATAATGAAAGAAAAAGGAATAAAATATCTGTCTTAAATATGAAGAGTGAGAATATTTTTTTATCAAACAAATGAAACAAATTACCAAGAGACAAAATCAACAGGTTTCAATATACAAAAATAAATTTCTGCAGAATAAAAACCATTATCTCTCAAGTGAAAGAAAAAGACAAATTAGGAATAAAATATTTGCATCAAATTCATAAAACAAAGGTTCAACATGCTGAATCAAAATGCTTATGAAATATATAGGAGCAATAGTTAATGGGAATAAACAGATGATTTTCAACAGATGATTAAAAAGTTAATAATCAAGACAAAATGATGCTCAAATTTCCTAAAAATCATAGAAATGGATCTCAAGACAAGTTAATGATCCTAACATCTGTTGAACTGGTCAAAGTAGTTTTTTTTAAAAAAATCACTTTTCACAGAGGTATGGGAAAACAGCTGTTCTAGCACACTTGTATCAACAGAATGGAGCATTTAGGAATTCTACTACTAGGGGCTTTATTCTAAAAGACCTTATGAAAAGGTAAAAAGAAAACTATTTACATAAAAATATTCATGGTTCCTTTGTGCATAGTTGCAAAAATAAAAATGACTCCTCTCCTAGCAAATAGTGTACAAATTTCTTGGCCTGCTATCACAGGTCCTCAATGATTTGACTCCAACCTACTGATTTATCAGTCTTCCAATATTTCCCTTCAAAAGTACAAACAGGATATTCATACCATTCCTAAATATACTTGGCCTATTTCTACCTCTTTGCATATCTTATTCTACTTGAAATTCTCTATCCCTGTTTCTGTCTGTTCAACTCTTAACTTTCCTTTAGTGTTCAGCTTAAATGCTCCCTTTCATAAAGCTTTCCCTTATTGCTACTACCAAGCCAGAGGTACTAGATTTAACCTTTGAATACTATAGAACTTTGCTCCTGTTATAGCATTTGCATATTCTTTATCTGTATAGAATTTATTTATATAATTTTATCTCCACCACCAGAGAAGGTGATAGAAGTTCATGAAGGAAGAGACCATGTCTAATTATACTTTATATTCTCCATTGTTAGTACACAGTAGGTACTAAATAAATGTTTGTTGAATAAATGAATGTTGAATGAGTGAACAAATATCACTTGAACATAGTTCATATTCCTGAGACCTTCCCTAAGATAAATAAAATTCTTTACAGAGGTCATAAATATACATTAACTAATTGTGGGTAGATTTAAACTAAATACTGATATATTAGTTATTAAGAGCCAAATTCTTGTTCTAATTTATGTTTTCATCATATAAAATTATAATGAATGAAAACCTAGTGATTTCAATGAGCATATATGCAATAAGATGCAATGCCGCTAACTTTTGAGAATCAGAGATTTTTCAGATTGGAAGGTCCTTTGGTCATTTTGTTCAATCCATTATTTTATAAAAGAGAAAATGAACAGGAGATGCTGATATAGCTAGGTAGTATAACAGCCAAGACCAGAATTGAGGTCTCAGAGAGTTAGCCACTGTACCATATATTAGGATTTTCCAATATCTACCATTCATAAGAGACATTAGCATTTTCTAGATTGATATGCACATAAAACAAGACAATCTTTTTTTTAAAGTCAAAAATTAAAAATAAAAACAAAAACTTCTAAGTACCTGTCTGGAAGTTGATATACCTGAAGTCCAGGATCTCTCAAAACTTGACTCTTGCCTACAATATTGGTCTCGTTTCTTCTCCTGTCTTCTCAGGCAAGCCTAAAGAACAAAAAAGTTACTACGACTTAGATTTTCATTTTGTTCCAGGGCTAACTCTCATTATAATGTACTTTGGAAAAGTATTTTTTTTTCTTTGATCAGATCTGTGTTTTTTTTTTTTAGGTTTTTGCAAGGCAAATGGAGTTAAGTGGCTTGCCCAAGGCCACACAGTGATGTGATTTCTTAGTGAGGGACTACTTTACAAATGTAGATTAGTATATTCTCTCCAACATATAGTTCTGGGGTATTTAGAGATTAGGTAACTTGCCAAGGATCACATACCCAGTACATTGTCAACTAAATCCAATCCTCTCGACTTCAAGGTCAGTTCTCAATCAAACAAGAACATATATTTAAGTATCTACTGTACATGCATAAGGATACAAAGAATGAAACAATACTTCCTCTCTCAAGAAGTCGACATTCTATTGAGAGAAACAGTAAGAACACAGATATGACAACTAAATATAAAAAGAATAAATACTAGATAGAGTTAAATACAAAGTAGTAGGAGGAAGAATACTAATACATGGAGGATCAAGAAAGACTTCATGCAGAAGCTGATGCTTGAAGGAAGAGAAGGAATTCTCTGAAGGAATTTAAGAAAGGAACACATCAAATTAAGGGGAATAGCCTGTGCAAAGATACCCAGATAGGAGATGAGTTATCATATATGAAAAAGCAGTTAGGTTGACTATAGGATGTGGAAAGGGGGATCATATGTAATGAGGATGGAGAATTAAGTTGGATTTAGGGTTGTGAAGGACTTTAAAAGCTAAAAAGTATTTAATTTTAACCTAAATATAATAGGGAGCCACTGGAGTTGAATAGTAAAGAAACATGGTCAGATCTAAGCTTAAAAGAAAATAATTTGGCAACTATGTAGCAGATAGAGAGAAAAGTCAGTAGAGAAAGACTTGCAGCAAGGGGACCAACTAGAAAGTGTTAAGATAGGCTTGGCAGGGTAACAAGGGCCTGAATAGAGGTAGTAGTGGTCTGAGTAGAGGGAAGGAGCTAGATCATTAGAGATGTGATGGATATTGAAATAGAAAGATTTGGCAAATAATTTGATATTTGAGGAAGAGTGACGAGTCAAGGATCACTGAGATTGTGAACCTGGGAGACTGGAAGAAAGATGGTACCTTTGACAGAAAGAGGAGAACTTGGAAGAACTTTTGCGGGGGAGGGAATAATAAGCTCTGTTTTGAACATATTCAGTAAAAGATGTTTCTGGGGCATCTAATTTGAAAAGTCCAATAAATAGTGTTATAGGATAAAGGTGAGGGGAAAAAACCATACCTGAATATATCAATTTGTGAATCATCAGCAAAGAGATGATAATTAAGCCCAAAGGAGTTGATGAAATCACCAACAGGGAGAATATAAAAAGAAAAGGAAAGAAGGCCAAGGACAGTCTACGGTTAAAGCTACATGATACGGATGATGAACCAGCAAAAGGGGCTGAAAAGATAAGATTAGATAGGTAGGAAGAGAACCAGGAGAAAATAGTTTCCTAAAAAAACTAGAGAGAGGAGATCATCCAGATGGATAGGAATTCTCACAGAGTGAAAGGCATTTTAGAAGGATGAGGACAGAGAAAACAGCATTAAAATTAAGTAACTGAGGCATAACTGGTATTAAGAGGGGAAAGTTTCAGTTGAATGATGAAGTTGCTCTATTCATGATGCCATACTGTCTTGGGTATTTCATATCCCTTAAGATTGTTTTAACATCTGTCATCTAATACAATAGAATCCATTTCAAACCTTTCTCTAACTCTTTTCTCTCTTAGCCCACAGAAATAGATCAAAAGAATTACATGTTTTAATGAAGTTATTGTTCTAATAAATATAAACTGTGTAACACTTTGTTGATGCTGCTTCCTTTATTAAATTAACATCTGGGTAATAACCAAAACATTTATTATGAGAATAAGGTCATTTTTTTATCATATAATAATAAAAATCAATTTCCATTCACAAAATGTTATAAATAGGGGCAGCTAGGTGGCGCAGTGGATAAAGCTCTGGCCCTGTAGTCAGGAGTACCTGGGTTCAAATCCAGTCTCAGACACTTAATAATCACCTAGCTGTATGGCCTTGGGCAAACCACTTAACCCCATTTACCTTGCAAAAACCTAAAAAATAATGTTATAAATAAAAGATGTCCTTTCTTTGTTGTAAGAAATCAGTTGTCAAAATATTTCTCATAGTATTATATCAGAAACATCTTATCTTCTGTGATAGTGAAGAAGCTTTATTTGAAAATTTAGAAATCACTAAAAAAAGGCTTCTCCATTAAACCTGACATTTTACAAAACCTAGTAGCATTGATTTAAGGTTACAATACCATTCTTTGGAGAAGTCATGTGACAGGATGAGTTTCCATGTTTACAATCTTTCTTCTGATACATACTAACTATATGGCCATGAAAAAAATCTCTTAGTCTCTGTGATCCTTAAGCAACTTTCAAAACTATAAGCTATATTTTTCTTATATTTTAATTCTCTGCTAGCAGAAGCAGCTCCATAATGGAATTTTGAACCACTAAGGAAATTCTCATACTATTGTTCAATTGTTTCAGTCATGTCTGACTCTTCCTGACCCCATTTGAGGTTCTCTTGCCAATGATAGAGGGAGTGGTTTTCCACTTCCTTCTTCAGCTCATTTAATAGATGAGAAAACTGAGGCAAACAGGATTAAGTGACTTGCCCTGGATCACACATTGTCTAAGGTAGATTTAAACTCTGGAAGATGAGTCTTCCAGATTCCAAGGCCAGCGCTCTATGCCCCATTCCACCCAGCTTCCCCAAAGAAATAAACATAACCCGAAATTAATAGTCTTAGGACTGCATAGCTAACACAGGTAGTCCTGCAGGTTAGAGAGCTGTACCTTTCTTTTTATGTAAGAATTATTCACAGAATCCTTGGGGGGTGGAGCAAGATGGCAACATGAGGGCAGGAATTCCCAGAAACTCATCCCCCAAAAGCTCCAAAAGCTGCAAAATCATGACACAATTTAGAGGGGCTGAACCCACAGAAAGATTGATACAAATTCCCAGCCCAAGATAACTTAGCAGATCCACAGGAAAGGTTTGTTCCACTGAGACTAGAGGATGGAAACAGCTGCAGCTATAGGAGAAAACCACTTTAGCCTTCCAGGAACCACCCTTGGAGTTTCTGGGAACTTGGGGTACCTGTGTCCCTAAAAACAGGGCAATTTCCAGACCTCTTGGCCCAGGGATCAACAGGTGAAGAGGTGATGAGAGAATTCTGCCACACCAGTCTGAGCATGGAGTGCAACACCAACTTTGGAGCAGCCCTCAGGTGGGAATCTGCGGAGTCACTCAGAACTTCCAGAAAGCTCAATCCACAGACAGTAAGGGAGTTGGTGACACTGCAGAGGTCCTTCTGCTTTTCCTGGGTCAGAACTCTGTTGCTTTGCCTACACTTGGATCCAGGTCCCAGTCTGGGTCCTCAAACCACCATAGAGAAGCAGGGACACTCCTCACAGCTCCAGGACAGTAAAGAATGTTTGTGGTCATCCACAGACCAAAGCACAGACCATGAGAGCAGTCAGAGACTCTCATAAGACCTTGGAAGAATTAAGGTCCCTGTGGGGTATTCCAAAACCTCCCAAAGCTTTGGAAATGCAGTAAAACAGTCATAGGCTGAGTAAATGAGCAAAAACAGAAAAAGAAAAATCTGACCATAGATAATTACTTTGGTCCCATGGAGGATCAAAATACACATTCATGAAAAGACAAAGTCAATGCTTCTTATTCCTGAGCCTCTAAGAGAAATAGAAAATGGTCTCTGGCTATGGAAGAGTTATGAGTGATACAGGTAAATCATGAAAACAAAGTCAGCATCTTGGTGAAGGAGATAAAAAATGTTGAAGAAAATATGCTAAAAACCACTTTAGAGGGGTGGCTAGGTGATGCAGGGGTGGCTAGGTGATGCAGGGGTGGCTAGGTGGTGCAGTGGATAGAGCTATGGTCCTGGAGTCAGGAGTACCTGAGTTCAAATCTAGCCTCAAACACTAAATAATTACCTAGCTGTGTGGGCAAGCCACTTAACTCCATTGCCTAGCAAAAACCTAAACACAACAAAACAAAAAAACAAATCCACTTTAGGTCAAATGGAAAAAGCAGCTCAAAAGGCAAATGAGGAGAAGAATGCCTTTTGGCCAGTTGGAAAAGGAGATGAAAAAGTTCTCTGAAGAAAATAACTCTTCAAATGCGGGGTGGAGCTAAAGGAAGCTGATGACTTTGCAAGAAATCAAGAAACAATAAAATAAATCTAAAAGAATGAAAAACTAGAAGAAAATGTGAAGTGTCTCTTTGGAAAAACAACTGACCTGGAAAACAGATCCAGAAGAGATAATTTAAAAATTATTGGACTATTTGAAAGTCATGACCAGGAAAAGAGCTTGGACTTTGTTTTTTCAAGAAATAATCCAGCAAAATTGCACTGAGATCCTAGAAACAGAGGATAAAATTGAAATTAAGGGAGATCACCTCCTAAAAGAGATACCAAAAAAGCTTCCCAGGAATATTATAGCCAAATTCCAAAACTTTCAAGTCAAAGAGAAAATACTACAAGCAGCCAGAAAGAAACAATTAGACTAACATGGCACTTCAGTACAGGATTAAACAAGATTTAGTAGTATCTACATTAAGGGCTCATAGGGCTTAGAATATGATATTCTGGAAGGCAAAAAGAAATTGGTTTACAACTGGGAATCAACTACTCAGCAAAAGTAAACATTCTCTTTTCAGGGGAAAAGATGGACTTTCAAAGAAACAGGGGACTTTCAAATTTTCCTGTTGAAATGTCCAGAACTGAACAGAAAGTTTGATCTCCAAGTACAGGACTCAGGTGAAGCTATAGGGGGTGGATGGAAAGGGCTAATTATGATGCTGAACTTCATGTATTTCTTTATGGGAAGATGATAACTCATATGAACTTTCTCATTTATAAGAGCAGTTAGAAGGAGCATAGATAGTCAAGGCACAGAAGAAGTTATATATGGAGGTATAATATAGGAAAAAGATGGAGTCAATTGGTAATAAAGTACTGGGTAAAAGGGTAAGGAGAAGTAGAATGGGCTAAGATTATGTCACATAAAAGAGTCAAGAAAAAGCTTTTGCAATGGAGTGGAAGGTGGGAAGGCAAGAGGGAATGAGTGGGTCTTCAGTCTCATTAGAAATGACTCAGTGAAAAAATAACATGCACACTCAATAGGGTAGAGAAATCTATCTTACCCTAGAGAAAAAATGAGAGGAAAAGGGATAGGATCAGGGTTGGGGGAAGGGAGGGAAGGAGTAGGTGATAGAAGAGAGGGAAGATCATGGCAGAGGTTATTCACATACAATACACTTCTGAGGAGGGACAGAGTGAAAAGAGAGAGAGAATAGAATAAATGAAAGTCAGGAGGAATAGAATGAAGGGAAATACAGCTAGTAATAGCAAATGGGAAAAGATATTGAAGCAACTTCTCTGATGGACTTATGACAAAGAAAGTAATTTATCTTAGAGGTAAACTCAATGGAATCTGAATGAGGACTGAAGTACTCTTTTTCCCCTCTCACTTCATTTCTCTTGAGGTTTCTCTATTTTTGGGGGGAGGGGAGGAGGGTTTCACAAGATTGTTGTAATAAATGAAAATAAATAAACGACAGAAAAGAATTATTTACACTATCAATATGGAAGAAATTTTACCCCTAAGTAAATCTATGAATTTCCATTATAGAGATGCAAGACGATATTCTACCTTAGTTGTCAATATATAGATTTAAGAGACTCTGTCCTTAAAGGAAAAGCTAATTCTCTTTTGCTCCAAAATTAAGCTTATTTTTGTTAAAGATGTAAAATCATAATTAGTCACAGTCCATGTCATTGGATCTATAGGAAAACAGGGAAAGTCTAAAAGAAATTAATGAAATTCAAGTAATTATGGGCTAACACTTCTTTCTATTCCCTTTTTGTTTATTTTTAATTGGAATCTGTGTCTATGGGGAGCACTATTTGCTGAAGACAGATGCTCATGTTCTCTTAATTTACTGTTAAGAGAAGCAAAAGAAGGAAATGCAGATGAATAGGAAGAGGGAGGAGATAGAACCAATAAATGCAAGAAAGACCAATCTAAGTTTGTAGAAATGAATAAAATTTTTGTGTACTAAGTGCCTTTTCAACACTATCTTTAAGAATATATGTGGCTTCAATAGGTCTTTGCCAAAAAGAGGAGGAGGGGAAGACAGATTAACTTACATACTGAATAAAGTCAAAGGGATGATTCCCAAGTCCTCTGTTCCCTTTCTTTCTAGCTCCTCAGATCATTCAATGAGTAGGAGGACAGAACAGTGGAAAGGCAGATTATTTCCTAATTCTTTCTAACTTATTTTTAACAGTCAAGCAACTTTTCAAATGTTATTTAAATAATGATCCTTCTTCTTTTGCATTTAAAGTTCTACTAAACAGTAGGAAAATAAATATGACAATAGAGCGAGGCTTATGCTCCCTTATTTCTTTAGTTTTTAGTTACAGTGAATTGGTGTGCCTTTTTTTTGTCTTGTTTCAACTCAGAACCATTTGGTTATCTACACCAAGATGGCTTACTGACATTTCAAATTCAATGAGTAAAAAATTGTGCTTCTCTCCCTAACTTCTTTCTCTTGCCATTACGATCTTCTCAGTCACCCAGGCTCATAATTTTGGAGTCATTTTTGATTTCTCCTACTTCATCTAGCAAATCTAATCAGGTATCAAAGACTTTTTGACCCTACTACTGAAAGTTTTTTCTTGAAAGTCCTCTTCACACACACAACTTGCATTGTTTTGCCTAGGTATTTCTAAAAGCTTCTAACCAGTCTTCCCGATACAAGTCTACTCCATATCCAATTCATCCTTCACACTATAGCCTAAAGAATGCTCTAAGCATGTTTACTTTTCCTCTTCAGTAGGTCCTTATTGTCACTAATAATGTATAAATTCCTTATCCTGTCATTCAAGACCCCAGACAAGCTTACTTTAATCTTACTGGGTGTTGGTATTAGACACTTAAACTCCAACAAAAATAGTTTGAGTCCTAGGGAATTACAGTGTTCACCTTGAAAGCCAGGTGAAGTCCTGAGATAAATGCTGTGATATCTATAGTTTTTAGATGAGAGAACTATATAATTAAGCACCTACTATATGTGAGATCCTGTGCTAAAGCTAACCCTTTTGATTCTCACTACAGCTCTGTGAGGTAGGTACTATTATTTATCCTCATTTTATAGTTGAAGAAACAGTCAAATACAGGCCAAGAAATTGACCCAAAATAGAGAAGTACCTTCTAACCTTTAGTGCAATCTCTTTCTGTGGAATAGTACCAACTCACTGTCAAAAGGTCTATGAATTTACCCATTCAGAAATCAATTCTGACCTGCCCTCACTCCCTAAAAGAGTCATATATATAACTATATATTACATACTGATCTCTTTATATAGTTTATGTTCTGGTCAAACTGGATCACTCTTCCTTTCACTCACTCCCTGCTCTCTCCAATTTTTATGCTTTCATATCTTGTTTGCAGCAATCTCCATATTTGGGATGAACTCTTGTCTCTCCTCTCTTTTGAAGTACCTAAGCTCGTTCCAAGTCCAATTCAAGTGCCACTTTCTCCAAAAAGCCTTACCTGATAACCCCTTATCTCTCCACTTCAAAGCTCTTCTAGTTTAAAGTGATCCCAACCTCCTCAAATTTATTACAGCATTTTGTCAGATGAATCTTCTGATTTATATCACTTTTACTTGTATCATAGGTACTTAGGTACAGTCTTTTCCCAAGAAATAAAAAGACCTAAATGAAAGCCTGGATGGGTAGAAATCAACAAGTCTATAAAATCAGAGATCCACTGAAGAAGAGAAGTTAAATCTTTTTCCTCACAGACTATAAACTTCTTGAGAATAACATCTTTGGATCTTCAAATACTAGTAAAGGGCCTTGAACAATTAGTTGTTTAAAAAATAAAATTTTTGTTGAATTAAGTAAAAAGGGAGAGTAAGCAGTGGATAAGAAAACTGATATAAGATTAATAATTATAGATGGCCATACTTAAATTTCATTAAGAAGAAATGGTCAGTTGACCTTTTAAACATTTACTTCTTATTTCTAATATTATCTAGATTGTTTTAACTACTGTCTGCCCACGTGAGAAAAACAGGTTTGGTTTTTAGTAGTTTTCTGTTAATGATATCTTGTTCTTATATCATTTTTTTTAAAAAAAATAGTGTTTAGCCTTTTTATTATAATATTTTATTCTTTTTTTCCAATTATATGCAAAGATAGTTTTCAACATTCTTCTTTTTTGTAAGCTTTTGCATGCTATATTTTCTACCTTCCTTCCTTCCCGCCTTCCTCCCCATGACAGCAAGTAATCTGATATAGGTTATATATGTACAATAATGTTTAACATTTCCAAATTAGTTTTGCTGTAAAAGAAGAATCAGAGCTAAGGGGAAAAACCCCATCTTACATTCTTTTCATTTCAAATATACTTCTTTCCTATTCAGAGTCATTCTTTAATGCAAAGAATAAAAAGACAATCAAATAACTCAAGACAAATAAAAAACACAACAAGCAAGGCTGATATTGTACCCATCATTCTACACCCATTGACCTCCACGTCTCTAAAAAGGAAGGAGATACATTTTCTCATCTCTTCTTCAAGCACAAGCTAGGTCATTAGAATTACACAGCATTGGATCTTTTGTTCTCTCCATATGTATTATGGTAGCCATTGTGTATATTATTATCCTGGTCATCTGTATCACTTAGGTCACACCAGATGTTTTCATTTAAGTCCATGTTTCTCTGAATTATTTAAATTTTATCACTGCTCAATGTGCAGCAACATTACATTCAAGAAACATAATTCCTCAATCAATGACCTCTTGAGGTGTTTAGTTAGCAGTGCAATCTCTTAAGTCATGGACATTTTATATTCAGCAAAATTCTATGGATACACCAATTCACAATTTCATAAATAGTGCATTGGTGTTCCTATCAAAATTTCTCTAGCATTGACTATTCTCTTCTCATCTTTGCCAATTTGCTGAGCATAAAGTACAACTTCAGAGTTGTTTTGCTTGAATTTTAAAAATTATTATTAGTAATTTGAATCTTTTAAAATAAATGTTTATGGGGCACATTTGAAGATGAGTATTCTTTTTAAAATTTTTTATTACATTTTATTACATTACTAAAATAGTCTTGTTGTAAGAATTAACATAATCCCCCCTTTCCCCACAAAAATAGAAAAAACTCATGAAAAATAAAGTGAAAGAAAGACAAAAAGAGCTGTATTTCAGTCTGTATTCAGATACTATTAACTCTGTCTCTGAGATGGATGACATTCTTTTTTTTTTTTAGGTTTTTTTGCAAGGCAAATGGGGTTAAGTGGCTTGCCCAAGGCCATACAGCTAGGTAATTATTAAGTGTCTGAGACCGGATTTGAACACAGGTACTCCTGACTCCAAGGCCAATGCTTTATCCACTACTCCACCTAGCCGCCCTCGATGGATCACATTCTTTATCTTTAGTCCATCAGAGAAGTTGCTTCCATATTTTTCCCACAGTTGCTCTGGCTGATTGCATTTCCCTCCATTCATTTCTCCCCATTCCCATTTATTCTATTTCTCTTTCCTTTCTCTGTGCTCCTCCTCAAAAGAGTGCTATGGGAAAACCAAGTGACACTGCTAACAGAGCAGAGGTCTCAGGGGCCAGAAAGACCCAAGCCCAACTCCTACCCCCGACATCCAACAACCACTTAGTCATGTGGTCCCTGGCAGGCCACCAAAACCCCACTATCTAACCTTTCCTCTATCACCTAAATCTCCCCTCCCCTACCCCCATCCTCTTTATCCCATCCTCTTCCTTTCATTTTTCCTCTGGGATAAGATGGATTTCTATACCATATTAAGTTGTTATGTTATTTCCTCTCTGAGCTACTTTCGATGAAAAGGAAGGCTCCCTTATTGCCCCTTACCTTTTCCCCTTCAACTCTATTGCAAAAGCTTTCTTTGACTCTTTTACATGAAATGTCTTAGCCCATTCTACATCTCCTTTCCCTATCTCCCAGTACTTTCCTTTTTCACCCAATGATTCCATCTTTGTAAATACGTTCAATTCAGCTCTCTCCTGAGGCATAATTATCTAAATATGCTCCTTCTTCTAACTGCTCTATTAATTGAGATGGTTCATGAGTTATCAGTGTCATCTTCCCATGCAGAAATACAAGCAGTTCAACATCATTAAACTCTTCATAATTTGTCCTTCTCATCCACTCTCTCTATGCTTCACCTGAATGTGTCCTTGGAGATCAAATTTTTTGTTCAGTTCTGTCTGTTTCAATAGAAACATCAGAAATTTCCCCATTTCATGTCCATCTTTTCCCCTGGAAGAGGATTTTCAATTTTGTTGCGTAGTTGATTCTCAGTTGCATTCCAAGCCTTTTGCCTTCCAAGTCCCGTGAACCCTTAATATAGATGCTGCTAAGTCCTGTGTAATCCTGACTGCAGCATCATGATATTTGAATTACATCTTTTTGGCTGCTTATATTATTTTCTCTTTGACTTGGGAGTTCTGGGATTTGGCTATAATATTGCTAGGACTTATTTTTTTAATCACTTCCAGGAGGTGATCAGTGGATTCCCTCAATTTCTATTTTATCCTCTGCTTCTAGGATATCAGGGCAATTTTCTTGTAAAAATTCTTTAAAAATGAAGTCAAGGCTCTTTTGCTGATCAGGAATTTCAGGTAGCCCAATAATTTTAAAATTGTCTCTCCTGAATCTATTTTCCAGGTCAGATGAGACATTTCATGTTTTCTTCTAGTTTTTCGTTCTTTGGGTATTGTTTTTATTGTTTCTTGATTCCTCACAAAGTCATCAGCTTCCCTTAGCTCCATTCTACATTTGAAGGAGTAGTTTTCTTTAGAGTAGTTTTCTTACATTCTTTTCCATTTGGTTAATTCTGCTTTTTAAGGTATTCTTCTCATTAACTTTTTGGACTGATTTTTCTATTTGTCCTAAACTGATTTTTTAACATGTTTTCTTTGACTTTTTTTGTATCTCCTTGACCAAGCTGCTGACTTGGTTTTCATGCTTTTCCTGCATTGCTCTCATTTCTCTTCCCATTTTTCGCTACTTCTCTTACTTGATTTTCAAATCTTTTTTGAGCTCTTCCATAGTATGAACCCAGTTCCTATTTTTCTTGGAGGTTTTGGATACAGAAGCTTAGACTGTCATCTTCTGAGTGTGTGTTTTATTCCTCATGGAATCAAAGTAAGTCTCTGTGGTCATGTTCTTTTTTTGGTTTACTCATTTCCTCAGTCTATGCCCTGGTTTTGAGGTGCTTCCCGAGCCTCTGAATGTTATTGGGGCACCCCCCACAAGGACATCAGTTCCTTCATTGTCTTAGAAGAAGCTCTGACTGATCTCCCAGCCTTGTGCTCTGTGTGGATGAACACAAAGACTCCCCTCTGCCCTGGAGCTGTGAGGAGGATCTTTCTTCTACTATGGCAGTATGGGGCCCCATACTGTGATCAGGGTCTGCATATGATAAAGCATCAGTGTCCTGTCTCAAGGATAGCAGAGAGACCTTGACAGTCTCTATGCCCCTCCACCCCTTACCTTCCATGGGCTGAGTAACTTGGAAGAAGTTACCGAGAAATTCCCTGCTAGATGGCTCTTGCTTCCATTTCTGGGTCCAGGCCTGCAATGAGGGCCAAGGCTGTATTGAGGGCCATGCTGGCCTGGACTCTGTGTTTACTCTGGCAGAGGTTTCCTTGCTGATCTTCCAAGTTCTGTTATGTGATCCCTTGGGAGGTCTGAAAACCGCTTCTGCTGCTACGAGCCGGCACCTGGGGGACCCGGGTACCCCATGGGCTGTTCCTGGAAGGCTGGAGCTCATTCACTCTGGCACAGTGTGACCTTGGATGCACTGCTGTGCCTTCTGACCCCTGCAGAACAGAGCCTTTCCAAGAATCTTCAAGTTACCTTGGGCTGCAGAACTGTTTCACTTTCATTGGGTCTTTCTATGGGTTCTGTCTCTCTATATTTTTAAGGCTTTTAGAATATTTTGGAAAAGAGATTCTGGGAAACCCTCATGGCACCATCTTAACTCTGCCAAAGATAAGTGTTTTCTCTGCAATTTATAATCTTAATAAGTTATTTAGAACCGACAGGTTAACTACTTGACCAGGGTGAACTGTTAAGTGATTTACAAATCTCACAACATTTGATCTACTTAAGGCATAGATGCTGTTACAATCCCCATTTTACAGATGTAGAAAATGAGATAAACAGAGCTAGGGAATATCTAAAGCAGAATTTGTATTCATGATTCCAATTCTAATGTTTTATCCACTTTTCTGCAACTTAAGAGTCTTATGAATTGCCTAGAACACAAAGAAGTTGAGTGATTTGGTCATGGTATGTGAGAAGTGGGACTGGAAGCCAGGTCTTCTTGGACCCTAAACTTCTTTGCTTTATTTTAGACCATTTTGCCTCTCAAATAACTGCAGTTTATGAATGTAATATAATATACTGGGTATTCAGAAATGATGAATTTAAGAAACTAAGAAAAACAGATGAAATATTACAGAAGGAAGTAGAACAATGTATAAAGTTACTACAAAAATTTAAATGATAAAACATTAAAAAATAGTAAAGATTTAATAATTGTTGTGAAGAATCTTGGTCCTGAAGAAGCAATAAGGAAACATGCCTTCCTTTTAGTTAAAAAAAAAAGAAAAATGGAGATAATGGACAGAGAATATCAAATTTAGTTATTAAATGGTCAATTGAGTTTGCTTAAATGCTTTGTTATAAGGAAAGGGTTCAAATGCGTAAGGGAGAGGGGGAAATTGCTGTAAAATAAATACTTAAGTCAACAATGAAACTTTAAGTTAGAAAAATAAAAAAGACACTGCCCTGATGTTTTTACTACTTCTGCTGAGAGTTAGAGTCAGGGTCCTGCTAACCTCCCACAGGAGAGTGGAAATTTAAGAAATGCAAATTTACAGAGAAAGAACAGTTTGTATAGGTATGAGCCTTTCAAACCTTTCTACAAACCATTAAACTCAATCACTCTCCAAATCCAGGCTATATTTTCCAACACATTTTTCTACTTTTTACCTTCCCCCTCCTAACATTGCCCACCTGTACATTGATGCCAATGAATATCAAAGTAATGTTGTCTTGGTTTGGAGAATCTTGTCAAGGTCTTCTCAGAATTATTCCCTTTTCATGCTCAGCCACAGATGTTGGCACTTTAGTTGTAATTATTTTCATGGCTGTCATGGGATCATGCTCATGCTCATATCAAGAAGCAATGCAAAATGAAACCTCCAGTGTCCTCTGAAATTACTTCTTACAGCCTTTTGTCACATGATGAAATCAATTCTGCCAATTCTTTTGTCTGCCTCCTGGAAGGAGATGATCCATCCTTCCATTTATTGCAATTTCCTTCTGTCTTTTGTCTTTATCTTGAAGATAGCAGTAATGACATGGTTTATTTTTTTTCCAATTGAATGCTAACTTGAAGACAAAGATCTTACAATTAGAGTACCTATAATTAATGTTTCTAAAACCATGTGGAATTTTTAGCATCCTTCTTTCCTATTCTCTTTCACCATCATCAAGGTGGAAGAACAGAACTGAGGGACATTTTTAATTTTTCTTTATTTCCCAGTCATTTGGGTGAGTTTGGGCTCACAATCTAAGGAGTTCAGTCATTTCTAACTCTTTTCATCACTCCCTATCCAATTAGTAGCCATCTCCTGCTGCTTTTACCTTTCTAAAAATTTTCATATAAACTTCCTTTCTCATCTGATACTTCTACTAGTCTTTTAAAAATTTTTTTTGTTTATTTATCTTATATTATTACAGTAATCTTGTTGTGAGAGTAATCATAAGCCCCCCCCCCCCCCCAGGATTAGAATAGTGAGAAAAAAGTGTACTTCAGTCTGTTTTAAGATTCCAACAATTCTGTCTCTGGGATGAGTTGCCTTCCCCATCATAGTCACCAGAGAAGTTGCTTCAGTATTTTCCTCACAGTTGCTATCACTAGCTGTTATTTCCCTCTACTCTATTCCTCCCCACGCTCATATATTCCACTCTCCCTCTCCTTTCATATTGTCCATGTGCAGAAGTGTGTTGTATATGAGTACCCTTTCCCACAATCCTTATCCTCTACCACCTACTCCCCCCTTACCTCCCCCCATTCCTCCTTATCCCATCCCTTTCTTCTCATTTTTCCCTAGGGTAAGATAGATTTCTATACCCTATTGTGTATATTATTTACTCTCTGAACCATTTCTGATGACAATGAAGGCTCACTCATTCCCCCTCGCCTTTCCCCATTCCACTCCATTGTAAGCACTTTTTCTTGACTCTTATGTGAAATACCTTAGCCCTTTCTTCCTCTCCTTTCTCTTCCTCCCAGTACTTTATTGCCCATCGACTCCATCTTTTTATTGTATTATACCATTAAATTCAGCTCCTTCCTCTGCCTTGTCTATATATGCTGCTCCTAACTGTTCTTATGAGAAAGTTCATATGTTATCAGTATCCTCTTCCCATGAAGGAATACAAACAGTTCAATATCAAGTTCCTCATTAATTATTCCTTCTCATCCGCCCTCTTTATGGTTCATCTAAGTCCTGTATTTGGAGATCAAACTTTCTGTTCAGTTCTGGTGTTTCAGTAGGAAAGTTGGAGAGTTTCCTGTTTCATTGAAAGTCCATCTTTTCCCCTGAAAGAGGATGTTCAGGGGTTTTTCTAGGTTTTTTTTTGCAAGGCAAATGGGGTTAAGTGGCTTGCCCAAGGCCACACAGCTAGGTAATTATTAAGTGTCTGAGGCTACATTTGAACTCAGTTATCCTGACTTCAGGGCCAATGCTATATCCACTGCACCACCTACCTGCCCTCTAGGAGGATGTTCAGTTTTGTTGGATAGTTGAATCTTAGTTGTAAACCAAGATTTTTTGCCTTTCAGAATATCTTATTTCAAGCCCTATGAGCCCTTAATGTAGGAGCTTCCAGATCCTGTGTATCCCTGACTATAGTGTCAAATTGAATTGTTTGCTTCTCGCAGCTTTTAGTATTTTTTTCTTTGACTGGAGTTTGGCTATACTATTCCTGGAAGTTTTTCTTTTGGGATCTCTTTCAGGAGGTGACCAGTGAATTCCCTCAATTTCTATTTTATCCTCTGCTTCTAGGATTTCAGGGTAATTTTACTGTATTATTTCTTGAAAAATGAAGTCCAGAGAGCAGCTAGGTGGCACAGTAGATAAGAGTACCAGCCCTGGAGTCAGGAGTACCTGAGTTCAAATCTGGCCTCAGACACTTAATAATTACCTAGCTGTGTGGCCAACCCCATTTGCCTTGCAAAAAAAAAAAACAAACATAAAATAAAAGAAAAATGAAGCCCAGGCTCTTTTCCTGGTCATGGCTTTCAGGTAGTCCAATAATTTTTAAATTATTTCTCCTGGATCTATTTTCAAGGTCAGTTTGTTTTTCCAATGAGATATTTCATATTTTCTTCTAATTTTTGTTTGGTATAGTTTTATTTCTTCTGAATTCTCACAAATTCATCAGCTTCCTTTGGTTCCATTCTTCATTTGAAGGAGTTATTTTCTTCAGAAAGCATTTTTATCTCCTTTTCCAGCTGGCCAATTCTGCTTTTTAAGGTATCCACCCCCTTTTGTGTTTTTTTTCCATTTGGCCTAAACTGTTTTTTAATGTTACTTTTTTTTTTGTATTTCTTTCACCACATTGCTGACTTGGTTTTCATGATTTATCTGCATCGCTCTCATTTCTCCTCCCAATTTTTCCTCTTCCTCTCTTAATTGCTTTTCAAAGTATTTTTTAAACTCATCATAGCCTGAGCCTATTTTCTATTTCTCTTGGAGGTTTTGGATACAGAGGCTTTGATTTTGTCATCATCATATTTTGATCCTCTATGGGACCAAAGTAATTTTCTATGGTCTGATTCTTCTTTTTCTGTTGTTTGCTCATTTCCTCTAACCTATGACTGATTTACCACACTTCCAAAGACTTCGGGATTTTGGGGGACAACCCACAGGGCTCTTAATTCCTCTAAGGTCTTATGAGAGGCTCTGACTGCTCTATTGCCTGTTTTCAGGTCCTCCCCTCTGCCCTGTAGCTGTGAGGAAAGTCCCTCCTCGGCTATTGTGGTTGGAGCCCAAACTGCAACCTGGATCTGAGTGTGGGCAAACAGCTGAGTCCTGCCCAGGGAGGGCAGAGAGACCTCTGCAGTCTCTGACCCCCTTACAGTCTATGGGCTGAGAGCTCTATACATGTTGGGGGGCTCTGCCTACTCCCATTGCAGGTTCTCACCAAAGAGCTATTTTGAGGTCCAAGTTCTGCTTTGCACTCAGTCTGGTGCTACAGAGTTCTATCACCACTTCTTCTAACTGTTCCTGATAATTAAACCACCCTCTCTGCCATGGTTCCAGGTGCCTGGGCCAGTTGTGCTATGCTGCAGCTGCACTGTGGTTTTTTCCAACCCCATCCTGGTGGAACAGACCTGTCCCAGAGATCTTCTAAGCTGTCTTGGACTGGGAAATTGTAATCTTTCTGTGGCTTCTGCCCCTCTAGATTCTGGATAGAGTCATAATTTGATGGCTATTGAGAGTTTTCTGGGTAACGAGTTTCTGGGAATTCCTGCCTTCATGCTGCCATCTTGGCTCCGCCCCCTGCCATTTTTACTTCTACCACTCTTGCACAAGCCCATATCACCTCATGCCTGGACTATAAGAACTACCTGCTTAGTGATCTTCCTGCCTCAAGTCTCTCTTCACTCTAGCCCATCCTCTACTCAGCTGTCAGCACAAATCTGACCTACCCCCATTCAATAAACTCCAGTGATTCCTTTTCATGTTAAGGATCAAATAGAAAAATCTTCTGAATGCTACTCAAAGATCTTCATAATATGGCATCCTCCTATCTTTCTATTCTTGAGACTGTCATAACCAAAGAGGTGATCAAAGAGTGACCAAACAATTAGCTTCATGTATAACCTCTCCCAAGTGTCATTACCCAGGGTTTCCAGACTGCCATTCTAATCACCACACCTCATCTTAGGAATTCAGATATCAAAATACCCAGTATGGGATTAAAATTATTGTTAATAACACCTTTAAATCCAAAATTTTAGATGGATAAGATGTGACAGCTAAATGGGAATAGAACACCAAGCCTGGAGTTATGAAGGTATGGGTTTAAGTCTAGCTTTAGAAACTTACTAGCTCACTTAACTTTGTTTACCTCATTTTTCCTCATCTATAAAATGAGCTACAGAAGGAAATGGCAAACACTCTCAATATTTTTGCCAATAAATAGGTCACAAAGGGTCAGTCATGACTGAAACAACTGAATAACAACAAAAAGAAATCAAAAGGATGTTTTAAAAAGTATTCTGTCATTTTTCCTACCTCATTGTCTTACCATAAACATTAACCTACATTTCAATTTAACATTTTATTTCTCTTATAAATCAATGACTCAGCCAGAATTTATAGTGATTCTATCATGTGCCAAACACTAAGTTTGGGTGACCCAAAGACAAGTGTGCTTGTTCTGGAGGAGCTCAGACTCAAAGTTCAGGGAGAACATATTGTCTATTGATTGAACAAAATAAGATAGTAGTACCTGATATATGGGTGCTTAATACCATATTTCCCCATATATAAGAAGACATAATCTTTTTCAAAAAATTTGGGGTCTAAAAACTGGGAGTGTCTTTTACAGTGGTTGTAGATTTTTTGCCCTGCATTTCCTGCTTTTTTGCGCTTCTTGTCTTTGAGTTCATTGTTTTGCATTTGTTACTAGTATGTTTTGACAAGTTCTGACCAGAAATGGCTCAAAAAATATTTTCCTACAGTGCTGAATTCAAGTTCAAAGTGATCCCGTTTACAAAACTGAATGGAAATCATGCTGCTGAACACAAGTTTGATCCTCCTCCAACTGAAAAAACAATCTGAGACTGGCTATGGGAAGAAGAAACCCTCCTGAAAATGCCACAACAGAAGGCCATGAGAGGCAAGTCAGTAAAATGAGCTGAGTTAGAAAGGGAATTGAAGAAATGGATTGAAGAGCAAAGGGCAATTGGAATGCCTGTGTCCACAAAGATGGTTCAGCATGAGGCAAGAATAATTGCTGATGAAAAAGAAGTTACTGATTCCAAAGGACCCAAGTAGTACTTCAGGTTCATGAAAAAAATGGACTAAGCATGTATCTACACACCAGACTTGCCCAAAAGTTGTCTGAAAGCTATGAGCAGAAGGTCCTTGGATTTCATGATAAATAAAACTTGAATTCAATATCTTTATGTAATAATATTTTTTTCAAATTTCAGGCCCCAAATTTAAGATGCATCTTATACATGGAGCATCTTATACATGGGGAAAAATGGTAAATGCTGATTGATGTAAGATAATTTTGAGAAAAAGAACTTAGGCAGCTGGGAAGATCAGGAAAGGCTTCATACAGAAGGTGGTGTCTAGGGGGCAGCTAGGTGGTGTAGTGGATAAAGCACTGGCCCTGGAGTCAGGAATACCTGGGTTCAAATCCGGTCTCAGACACTTAATTACCTAGCTGTGTGGCCTTGGGCAAGCCACTTAACCCAGTTTGCCTTGCAAAAACCTAATAAAAAAAAGAAGGTGGTGTCTGGGCTTTGAAGAAAACTGGTAATTCTAAAGGCAGAGGTAAGGAAGACATAAGGGAACCTGTGCAAAGATAGCTAGATGGATAAGAATTCTGGGTCTGGAGTCTAAAAACCTGAATTCAAATCTAACCTCAGTTGCTTACTAGCTCCATAACCTCTTTCTTCCACAGTTTCTTCAATTTCAAAATGGGATCCTCATAGCAGCTACCTCCTAAGGTTTGGGGGAGGATCAAATGAAAACATATTTCAAAAGTGCTTATTAGCACAGTCTCTGGAACATTGTATATAAGTGCTAGATATCATTACTAGAGAGGGTGCCATATATAAGAAAAATGAAAGGACTGTCTGAATTAAAGAATGCACGAACAAGTCTAATATGTAATGGACCCAAAAGATAAAATGAGAAGGACTAAAAATGACAAACAGAGGAGTTTATATTTGATTCTAGAGTTAATAGTTTATATTTCATCCTGGGACAGACAATAGGTGGCCCTGGAATTTATTGAATAGGGGATTGACAAGATCAGAATTGTATTTTAGAAAAATGACTTCAATAGCAGTGTGGAGGATTGAAAAGAAAAAAGGTTGGAACATTGAGTGATTATCAATTATGATGGACCTGTTCATTTCAGCAGTACAATAAACAAAGACAATTCTGGAAGACTTATGATGGAAAATACCATCCATATCCTAAGAAGGAACTGTGGAGTTTAAATGCAACCAAAGCTTACTTTCTTCAATTTTTAAAAGTTGTTTTATGTATTATGTCATTTTTTTCTCTCATGTTTTTTTTCCTTCTGTTTGGATTTTGATTCTTCTTTTACAAGATGATTAACATGGATCTATGTTTAGCATAGTTGCACATGTAGAGCCTGTATTGGATTGCTTTCTGTTGGGGAGGTGGGAAGGGAGGGAGGAAGGAGAAACGTAAAACTCTTAAATCTTGCAAAAAATTATTTGTGAAGAAAAAAAAGAAAAAAGTTGGAGTCAGGAGAATGATTAGATTATAGCAGTTTACATTAGAAGTGGTAAGAATGTGCCCTTGAGTGACAGTTGAATAAACTAGAAAGAAAGAGACATATGGGAGAAATATTATGGATGTAGAATCAAGTCACTTTGGCAACTGATTAGTTATGGAGTTTGAGGGAGATTAAGAAAGTTGAATATGAAAATGAGACTTCTAATATGAGCACCTGAAAGAATGGTGATATCTTTAATGAATTTCAGAATAAGGTGCATTTCTGGGAGAAAAATAATGGTTCTATATATTGACTCCAAGATGGATGTGGCACACCTAGCTAAAATGTCCAAAAGGATGTTTGAAATGTTGAAATAGACATAGATGATAATTGAAACCATAAGAGCTGATGATATCAATGAGAGAGAACATGGAGAGAAGAAGAGAATTTTCAGGACAGTATTTTGGAATACCCTTAAAGTTAAAAAGTTATAATAGATGAAAAGCTAGCAAAGAACACCTATAAGGTAAAAGGAAAACTAAGAAATTAGAGTTATAAAAACTTTGAGAGTTTATTTAAAAGGAAAGGTAGGTCAAGTGTGTCAAATCTTATAGAGAACTCAGGATGTTCACTGGCAAAAGGTAATCAGATGTGACAATAGAGATCACTGATAACTTTAGAAAAAGCCATTAAAATGAAATCAAAAAGCAGATTGAAAAGGGTAAAGAAATGAGCAAGAGGAGAGGAACTGGAAGCAGCAAGTATAGAATTATTTTTCTAGGAGTTTGATTAAGGAAGAGAGGAGGAATATATGGGAATAGCTTGAAGGTATGGTAGGCCCTATTGAATATTTATTAATTGTAGAAAAATATGTGTTTGTTGGCAACAAGGAAAGAGCAAGTGGGATAAGGAGAGATTGATGACTGGTGGCAGGGATGACTGTGGGGACAATTATCTGGAAAAGACTGCTGAGGATGGGATCAAAGTTATTCCAATATCAGAGTAAAGAAAATGCAAGAGGAATATCAAGGTTTTGTGCAATAGAAGAGTGGGACAGAAGATAAGAGTTCATGATAAATGATCTCTTTTCTGTACTATTGCTCAAAATCCACATATATTTCAAGAAGAGGGAAGCCTTTGGGGAAGGAATAGTCTACTATTAATGACCTACCATTCCCTATACATACTTTCTCTATTCTTCTTTTATTTTATACTCTCCTGCCCTCTATACTCTGATTCAGTGTCACTGGCTTTCTTACTATGCCTCAAATGAGAAACTCCTTATCTGACTACAGAGCATTTTCACTGACTGTCCCCCATGCCTAGAATGTTCTACTTCCTCATCCGACTTCAAGCCCCAGGTTAAATTCTATCTTTTACAGGAAGTCTTTAGTCATCCCCATTTATTCTAGTGATTTCCATCTACTAATTATCTTCAATTTATTTTGTATATAGCTTGTAGATACATAGTTGTTTGCATGTTGTTCCCCCCCCCCCCCACTAGACTGTAAGCTCCTTGAGGGCAGGCAATGTCTTTTGCTTTTCTTTGTATTCCAGCCCTCAGCATAATAGACATTTACTAAATGTTTATTTTTATTACTCTCAACATGATTACTATTATTATTGACTCTTGCTATATTTCCATGTAACATATTATTCAGTCTGAGCTTTAAAGTATTAATGATATTAAAGAGAATCATTCTTTGGGAGAAGAAGCTAAGATTGTCCCACTCTCGTGGAAGGCATTCTAGAACTTCTCTCTCTTTGGATTTATGTCTTCCTGGTCTTTGTTCTTCAACTTATGGATTTAGGCTGATAAGTGACAGATGAGAAGGAGAGGATAATACTTTTGGGTGTCTAATCACTCTAACAAAATGAAGAGAAAGAGAATTTAAGAGCTTACTGGGTAACCACATAATGTCCACCTAGTACTAGTGCTTAGGTACAGTGCTAAGCCCTGGGAAAAGAACTACTACACAAGTAAGCAAGATAGTCCTCACCCTCAAGGAGTTTATATTATAATAGTAAAAGACTATAAACAAAAGGGACCTGGAAAAAAAGGCAGTATGGAGGTGACAGGGTGTAGAGATGACTGAGAAGTGGTACAGAGGTCTGGTTCTGTACAAGATATGGAAAAAGCTCACCTCTTAGAGCCCAGGGTCCCAGGGGCAGTGCAGGGTTCCAATGAGGAAGAGATGGGGATGATGGTTAGAATGGTGGCAGCATCATATAGAGATGTTTCCACACAATATAATCCAAAAACTCATTTATTCTAGAGCCCTGTATTCCAGCAAATTTTGATTATGGAAAAAAATTCTGAAGTATTAAATTTTCTTCATGATTTGTGATAAACATTAATGGCTAAATTACACTTCAAATCACACTAACATGTTGGGGGGGGGATACCACAAAAAAATACAACAAAAAAAGACAGTAAGACTGTAAGAACAGCCTAGAGTACTGTAACTAAATTCTAAAATGGCACATAATTATATACTATTTGTAAGATTCTGAAATAGCAGGTAACATGCTAAATAAATGTTTATTTCCTCTTGTTTTTCCTGAAGAGTCCCACCCAGACACCAAAAGGGAAAGTCCTAATATAACATGAGATTGGTTTTGCTTTTCTCTCTATTAACATGTAGACCTGGAAAAACCTTACTACCACTTTAACTTATTTTAAGAAATAGCAGGAATCATTTAAGCATTAGATTTGAAGGGACTATTTTTGTCAAGTGTTCATTATGCTAGGGCCAACTAAATTATACATTAGATAAGTTCTGGTTTATAGTCACTATAATCTTTTTTATATTGTATGGAGACATTCTGCTATTAGAACTGTCCTCCTTCTTCTGTAAATGAAAATGAATAAACTAATTTTGTCTTTGTAACCCCAGCACCTAGCACGGTATTTAATAATTGCTTACTGATTGTTTACTAAATAATATATATAAAGCAATACATATCTTTACATAATTTTATTTGAAGAGGTCATGTCCTTTTTCTCACTAATATTAGTACAGAACATGTCCTGGGGCTGCTCTACAGAACTCCCTTTATACAGCAGGTCAGGTCCCCAGAGCTTAGATGGTTGCTGGGTCTCTTTGGGGCTTTAGTGTTAAGACTGTATAGGGTTAAGGGATAGTAGTGCTATTACTAGTAAATAGTAAGTGCATAATAAATGCTTGGATCTTTGCCTTTCTACAAGTTACATAAACATTCAAGCAATAGTTTTGACAAAGAAACTGGTCTGACTTTTAAGGAAATATCAGAAAGTTGGTTAATGTATAACCAATCTAAAACAAAAAAGGGGGGGAAATCCTGAAAACCAGGTTATTCAATAAACAAAAGTCCTGGTGGGAAAGCTCTTCAGAGGGTTTCTACAAATAAGAGCCTAAGGTTTATCCTCCTCATCCCCATCATGTAGTATATGCTTAGCTCTATTCTCCTAATCTCTACTAGCACTGCCAGTTTAGGTCCCTAATGTTTGTTGTTCATCCTTCATTTTTGTGGGGGACCAAGGACAGCAGAAAGATGACGTCTTGATTTGCAAGTGAATTGAATTTAAATGAGTCAGAGCTGCTCTCTCCTCCAAAGTCATCAGAGTTCAGTAGCAAGGCATAGGTCAGGATGCATGACCCTGGATACAGTGGGAGACCTTGATCTTTTCAAAATAAGGTCCTTCCCAGGTCTCAATTTGTCTAAGCAACACCCATTCAGTAATTGAAGACTAGGTGAGAATTGAAGCAAAAGATGAACTAGTTTACTTTCACAAAACAATCAGTCTATAGGGAAAAACTCAGGGTTTCTGCCAGACTAGAAACAATTGGCTTAGATAACCACTGAAATATACTCTCCCCTCTTGTGCTAGTCTTAAAGAGGGTAGGGAGGGACATGGGGTTGAGGGAAGGAATTTGAATACCTTTCTTATGCTATTGCTTATGAGTCTGAACTGGTTTCCTTGCATAATTACCAGTTGATATGCATAAGTCATCCAGACAATTAGCTTTCAGAAAAAAGATACTGAAAAATTCCATATAAGTACATAATGATTATGAAAGAATAGTGACTAGACTTGTATCAGTAACCAGAACTCCTAGGTAAGAAACTTTCTTTCAATGCTGATTGGCAACTCTTCTGGAAATAATTGTACATAGCACAGAAATGTTAAATTCCTTGACATGAGTCACCCAAATTTTTTTTGTCAGAGGGAACACTTGAATTCTGGTTTTCCTGTCTTTAAAGTCACCCTTTCCCACCCCCTTCTCTTCTCTCTCTCTACACACACACACACACACACACACACACAACACCCCCAACACCAGCAGCTTCAAAGACTCAGATAACAACACTGCTAAGTAAAGTCTAAAACAGATTTAATAAATTTTAGAAAGGAAAATGGGTATTTACTTACTAAGATATTTTAATAAAAATAGAAATTTCTGTAAAAGTCTGTGACACATTCACTCACCAATTTATTTAGAAAGCACATGTGACAAAGGGAGTAGCTCATAATTCCTAGTGTTGGAAATTATTTTCATGTTTGTAGAGATCCCATGAAGCTCCCCTTGGACTTTTGTCCAAATTCTTCATTTGGGATCCTTAAAGAACCTTGAATCGGCCTTTCCTCATCTAGTCTTCTTCGCTCTTCATGCTGACACCACTACCATAGAGACAAGTTGGGGCATGTCCTTTAATCCTGGGACCCTTTTCCATTGTGCCAACACACTTGGTTACCTCCACATTAACTCTTTCATACTTTGCCACAGTCTAATACATCTAGTTATATCCTGGCTAGCTAAGTCAGCTATTTTATGAAATTCTATCTCATATTAGCATTACATTATTATTGCAAAAAGAGCATATACATATTCATGTACCTGGTACTCGGAGTCCACCTTGTGCTGCATATCCCGTAGATATTGAGCATCACTGACAAATTTCTGCCTGTCCCTTGCTTCGTGCATCATGAAAATTTAACCCCAACCTATACACAAAAAAATCAGTAAATGAATGCTTTGAAATATGATATTTGATTATTCTGGGGTCCTTAATTTATAATTTCTTTTTTAAAAAATGATTTAATTACTATTGTTTAGAATTTAAGGAGGCAGCACAGAAAAATGGAGAGGATCCTGCCTCATTACCTGAGGTACTGACTGATTCAGGACAAATCATTTTTCTGTGCCTTAGTTTATTCCTCTGTAAAATGAAGGGCTTGAGATCAACTGGCCTCTGACACCTCTTCTAGCTCTAAATCTAGGATTCTAAAGAAGAAGGGATGCCTTGTATTTATATCAACACCCTTATGCTTTATCTTTCCAAACACGAATAGTGCAATAATACTGATCATCTAGTTCCAATGAACTAGTCTATTTATAAGAAAAGACATGAGTGGGATAGTCTGAGATTTCTTCAGTAGATCATAGATTAGAACTGTGTCTCTTCATACCTTGAGAAATCTCCAAAATTTATTTAAATGGCATTTGTCCCACACAGTTTGGGGGCTCAAGTGGGATTGCATGCCTATTGGGGACCTCAGCCCCTCAGGCCTTGGCAAAAAAGGTGCCCCTGCCCAAATTTAGCAGTTTGACATTTTCTGGGAAGCCTTGGCCCCTCTGTGCAAGTGACTGAAGGGGAGAGACTGGGTAGGAAGAGCAAATACTAAGCAAGAACCTGACTGGTTAGCGAAGACAAAAAGCAGTCGGCAATTTTTGTGCACAAAGACCCAAAAAGAGAGTAAGCCTAGACCTTGGAATCTGAAGGTACTAGATTCCTGGAGGGTCCATTTGGGTGATTGAAAGTTGGGGGTGACCCCTTCCAGTTTGGGTATAAGAGACTTGGATCTAAAGGCACTTGATCCTGTCAATATTTCAAATGGGAAGGGCCCTATCCTAAGCCTTCCTCTACAGTAAATCAGATAAATAAGACCAAAATATAAAGGGAAAAGTAAGAAGAAAATGGTAAAGTATTGTTGTCTTGTATAGGGAAATAAAGGAGGAAAATATATGTGAAGGAACACAATTGGTTGGCCTTTGGGAGGGAGAGATTATCAGACACGAGGCTAAAATCTCCCTTCATGGCATTCCTGAGACATCAGGAATTTGTCCACTGGCCTGTGTTTTCTGATATATGTTGAAATTGTCAGTTTGAAAATTTCTGTTGTGTTTGTGTGATCTGTGTTTGTGCCTCATCTGTCTTTGTGTTGGATTATCTATTTACTTGTGTGATTTGCTAAACAGGGGAAAAGGGGGAGTCAGTGAGTTACCCTAAAGAGTTCTTTGGGTTGCCTCATTTTGTTATTTTGGATTTCTAGGCAGTATTCATCTACCTCTCACTGGCTCTTCCCTTGAGCCTGCCTTCTGTCTGTGTTGCAGTGGATAATATGATCCCTCTCTCCTCACTCTTGGGTTGTCTCTTGAACACTTAAAAGAGGGATTTTTATTTTGATTAAAAAGGAATAGATTAATTAAATTAAATTGACTGAGGCCAAACTACTCACCCTGTTATTCTACCATTATGAGAAGGCCTCCCCCTTTCCTGTTTATGTTCCCTTCTCTTCCCAGTTCTCCATGATTCTGTGGTGCCAGAGTGTTTTCCCCCACCTTCTTTTAGAGAGAGTTACTTCAGGAAGAATTAGTAAAATAAGTGTTATAAAAGGGACCTTATTTTGAAGTTAAAGAAACAGGAAAGAGACAGTGAATATTACCAAATATGTAAACAAAGATATCATAGAAAGAAACGCTATTTTAATTTGAAAAAAGTTGTTAGAAAATGAATTTCAGAAAGACAAGAGAGTGATATCAATCCTAAAGTATATGCCAAGTATATTACCAAGATATGCCAGTATAGGGGAAACCAAATAGTTATTTTTTTCAGAATGATATGGTAACATTAGAGCTTCACGAGATTATCAATATAGATTCTGATAATGTTGGTTATTACAGAAAATTATGGGGACACATAAGGATTTAAGAATAGAAGATCAACTACCCCCAAGAAAGGACTGTTCCTCTATTAAAAGTTATTCAGCTTACTCTATTTGAAGAAAGGGGGGCAGGGCATATCCTAATTAGGCTAATGGATTTTTGAATGACTGCTTGCCTTCTCTAGGGTTTTAGCAGCTTTAATCCAGAAGTGTTAAATATTAAAATCTCGGAAAGGAAAATGTATTATGAAAAGTGGAATCAGATCTGTGGTTTATATAGCTGTTTAAGCTATGTGATTCCAGTTCAGAATAGTATGAATTAAAGTCAAAAAGAGCTAATAAAAAGGTGGAACAGTCTATTGAGGAAAATGTAGTTGTATAGTCTGGGTCAGTGGTTTGGAAAGAAATGAAAAGAAAATTCAGACCTAGAGACAATTGGAGCTTTTTTTTTTTGGGACCATTTGTTAAGTATGGAAATTGGTTAAAGCACCTAGACAGAAGATTTGAGCAGGTTTGACTTTGTATACCAAAGATGGATTTTGGGAACTTTGTAGCAGTGGCCCCCATGTGGAGATCAGCCTCTCCCTCATTGAGCAGGTGGTAGCTGTGCTAGGTGTGCAGAGTTAAAGAAGGGGTAGGGGGATTCTTAAAGAAAAAAAAAAGTTGTGGTTTGGGAAGAGTTTAGAAGAAGTTTAAGAGAAGAAAGAACCTTTAAGGGAAAGAATGAGAAGTTAGAGGAGGGAAGATTTCTTATCCTATGAAAAATCCCATGCTTTCTCCCTGGGTTGGGGGAAAGGGGCGGTGGGTTGAACATGTGGTCTTGATCCCATCCACCATCTTATTAAGACTTGAACCCTAGACTGAATCCAGCTGAAGAGTGCCTCACTCACCCTTGGGGGAGGAGGAGGAGGAGATAGGAGACTACAAGTACTTAAGCCTTAAAGGGAAAGAGACCAACAGGTAGGATATGTGATAGGAAAGGAAAGGAAGAAAATATAAAATCCAGGGGTTAGGAAATGAAATCAGTTTTAATGAATATCTGCTCTGACCACATGGTCTGAGTAATGATTCTCACTGTTTAAGGTTTCTGGACTAGAGTTCTGGGAAACACACTGAGGGTTTTAAAAGAGGGATATTAGTGTTGTAGCATTCTGACAAAATTTGTACAGAATAGGAGGAATTGTTAAATTCCTAGAATGTTAAATTAATTTGGGATTATAAACTATTTTAACACTATTATAACTTTTGCAAGGAGTACAATGGTTTGGGATTTTAAACTTTATTGTAACACCTTTGGGTTAAAGAAAAGTGGTATTATGTTCCTAAAATGACAAATAACTATGTCATCAGGGATATTTACTGATTTCTTTTGGGAAAAAAACTTGATTCATTTTAATGTTAAGCCTAATAATACTAACAATTGTATTTTTATTTTGGATAGAGCTTTTGAATGTGAGTGCTGGATTCTCTCAAACTAAACAGGAAATTTAGTTGTTATTGATTGGTGTTTTAAATGTATCATATGTATGAGATTGAATTCTGAGAATCTGGGTAAAGAGTATAAGAAGACAAAAGAAGACAAAAGTGTAAAGATCATAGGATATTCAATTTGTTCTTGTTCTAAGGGAAATGAGATATTTAAATAAGAATCTTATGGGATGGCTAGGTGGTTCGGTGGATAGAGCACTGGCCCTGGAGTCAGGAGTACCTGAGTTCAAATCCAGCCTCAGACAATAATTACCTGTGTGGCCTTGGGCAAGCCACTTAACCCCATTGCCTTGCAAAAAACCCTAAAAGAAATAAGAATCTTATGTATAATTTCAAAGAAATGTTTAATTTTAATTTTAAAGAAATCAAGAATATGGACCTCTCTCTTGGTAACTGCAGAGAGCTGATGGGGGTGGGGGGCTCCGAACAAATAGCAATTGTGTGGGCCTCATTGATGAATAACATATATTTATCAGTTATGTGATATTCTTTTGTAACTGCAAAGAGATTATATTTGCAATATTTAGTTATCTCTTATGAATTATTTAAATACTGTATTGTTAAAGCCTAGGATTAACATGTTATTGCTTTGAAGGGCAATAAGGGAAATATCAAAGTATGACCCTTTCTGGGATAGATCTGTGGGTTCATGAATAATGTAATAATGGAAGGATTGCTTTGTACAACCTAGTAATTTGTGTGTTACTCTTATTGCTGTTCTGTTATACTGAAATTAATAACTCATGTTGGAAATTTAAAGCTACCTATGATATTCAAAGGGTTTTAAGGAAGTTTGAAAAGTAAGTTGTATGTTGGGGACAGCTAGTTGGTGCAGTGGATAGGGTACTAGGCCCTGGAATCAGGAGACCTGAGTTGGGCCTCAGACACTTGGTGATTATCTGGCTATGTGACCTTGGACAAGTCCCTTGGCCCCAATTTCTTTGCCAAAACAAAATAACCATTTGTATGTGAAAGATGGCTAAACTAAACAAGTTTATGTATAGAAGTTTCTAGTTATATAAGTGAATTGAGAATGTTTTGGATATGTCTATATGTTCCAAAGCTGGTTGTTTGCTTTGAAGTAAAAGCACTATTTAATATGAGAAAGAGAAACACAAGATAATTTGAGATTTTTCTGGGCAATCTTCTGGACAAAGGAGGTATTAATTTGTTGTAAAATACAACAGATCAGAAGGAAGTTTCTCTCTCTAGCCAAGGGGAATCTGATATACCATCTTTATACAGAGATAGAATAGATATGATTTCAGACAAAGAGATATCTCTAGTATGAGGTAGGAGATGAGGCCTATGGGGCCAGTCATAGTTAGAATATGGTTTTAGGCAAAGACCCAGGAAGGATACTCAGGGCTTTAGGTAGGGGTTTCATTAATTGGGACTCCATTAAAATTATAATTGGAATTTAGTGAATTGTATTCACTGGACGTTCTAACTAGGTAAGACAACTATTTTAGATCACAGGACTTTTATTCAATTTTCTCTTATGCCAGATACCAGGATGGTTAACAAAAGGAAATGCTACTGGGTAAATATCATATTCTTGGAGCCAAGGAAGCCAATGGGCTAAAGATGTCAGGTGACAGAGATGTGCAGTGGAAGGCGTGGCTTCTCAATATGACTGAGGTTGGACCCCTTTGACTTTATTTCCCCAAAATGACATTTGGATAATGTCTCACCTGGAAGAATAAATCTGGCCTAAGACATTTGACTACCCACATAACCTTTGCCTGGACACTGACATTAAATAATTATGTCTATAAAGGAATTTTCCTTTAATGTCCTGGATCTTTATAGTTACTAAGCAAACCAGAAAAAGAAGTTTTGGATGAATTGGATCTTATAGCCAGAGAGAGGTTAGGTGTGTAGCTCTGACACTTGCTATCAGCTGCATGTTAAGATAGGAGTTAAGTTCCCTTAATTTTATTTAGAGGGGATATTTAGGTAAGAACAGAAATTCTTGGGATAATTACAGTTTCTTCTAGCTTAAGAAAAGGAATGTAAGTTAGTTAAGTACACCAGGAAAAAGGAAAATATGAGAATATTTGGGCAAAAATTCATTTTGGTTAAGGATGTTTGAGTCGTTATTATAATGAGAGCAAAGGTTAAAATTGTTTTATTTTAAACCAGATGCTGGGTACTCTTAGAATCAAAATGATTGTTGAATGCATGCATTACAAGTTTGAGTCAACGTGATCATTCTCATTGGGAGTTTGCTCATATAGTAAAACACTAATGGAAGTTTACTGTGTTAAAAGTGAAGTATATGGGCAGCTAGGTGGTGTAGTGGAGGGTGGCTAGGTGGTGTAGTGGATAAAGCACTGGCCTTGGAGTCAAGAGCACCTGGGTTCAAATGTGATCTCAGACACCTAATAATTACCTAGCTGTGTGGCCTTGGGCAAGCCACTTAACCCCATTTACCTTGCAAAAACCTAAAAAAAAAAAAAGTGAAGTATGTGTGTCAATATGGCAGTAAGGCAAAATGTAAATTGTAATAAGCTCCAGAATCTCATTGTTTTGTGATGGAAACATGGGTTTTGATCTGAATAAGATGTTAAGCAGTTTCTTTACCAGAAGACAAGGTCTCAGCTAGTCACCAGAGCTGTAGAGGACTTTTTGGAACAGATTCAGAAGATCTAAAAGGACATTGGATTCCTCCAAGGGAGAAGAAAAGAGAGGAGAGACACTGGACCAGTAGCATCTCTAGCCTATGTGTACATTGTTTTATCTGTTACTTCCCCTTTGACTCTGAAGGGTGTGACACCTCTACTTATGCACTTCTTATGGAAAGGAGAAGAAGCAGGGTGAAAATGTTCTCCACTGAGACAGAAAGATGGAGATTATTGGGTGGCATAATTATATCACATGAGTCTGTATATTCTATCTAGGAAGAGTCCTATCCCTGATTTAGACAATGGGGAATTAATAATGGTGGGAGGAGAATCTAGCTGACAGAAGTCAATGCCCAGTTTTTTTGGTAGGGCTAACTTACAAGCAGTCTACAGCAATTTGAGAATTGACCTTGGGTGATGGTAACCCTGGGTCCAGCCTAGATTCTCAATCCCTGGTCAGAGGTACACTATGGCACAGGATTCTGATCCAGAGGAGAGAAACACCAGTGGCATATGACTGAGGCAGTTCAGGGTGACTATCGTTTATAACTGACTGGCCAGGATATTTGCCTGGGGAGTAGCAAATGTCTGGACATGTCCAGAAGCAGGGTCCATATATTCAAGACTGTACAACTTAGAGATAGGTGGCCTCAGATTCATATGAGTTTGATATGGGGCCTGGATCCTTTGTAAAGATGTGCAAACTGGAGGACTTGTTAAGAGAAACTGTGATTATGAGTTAGTATGGACTTGCAAGGAAAAGTGCTGAAATGGCTGTTTGCAAGAAAAATAATTTAAGGCTAGGGCCTACTCAGAAATTTGAAATCAAACCATCAAAATGAAAGAGGAAGGATTGAGTGGGATAAAGTCTGAGATTTCTTCAGAAGATTATAGATTAGAACTGTGTCTCTCTGCCCCTCTTCCTCTGACAAACAATTTGTGAGATGTAATTAGAACCGGAATGTGAAGGGCAGATTGACTTTTGTTCCTTATCTACTGAGTCTTCAGGAAGGATACATATGTTCGGATTATTTAAATTAGTTTAAGAGTTTAGATTGTAAAGGCCACATTCTTAACTAATGAGAATGGGTGGGTGGGGGGGAATGCTGTTAGGATAAAAATGACTCCTGGGTCTTTTGACTTTGCTTCTGTCTCTCTAATTGACTGGAAAGGAATAAAACTTTCTCTTCATACCTTGAGGGAGATCTCCGAAAATTATTTAAGTGGCATTCATCACACACACACACACACACACACACACACACACACACACACACACAAACACATATCTACTAATATATAAATCAGAGAGGGAAAAAAGGGAAATCTAGAAAAGTTAAATAAACACAAACCAAAGTAACAAAATTCTAACTACTTAAAGATCATAGGAAGGTTTATTTAGTTGCTCATTCTATTGTCATGGAATCTAGACAAACAAAATAACATCAATTATCAAAGAGCTTTTCATGCATAAAGATGTAGATGTAGAAATGCAAAAGCCATGTCTTTGTGTAAACAAATTTTTGTTTCATTTAATCCAATTTAATTATATTAATATCATTCTTATTCTGCCATTCCCAAGTAAACTTTTATACAGAACTAGGAACAAAGAAAACTCTTTAATCTTCCTTTATCTCCTTCCCTCAATGACCTTTACCTAGTAAGAGCTTAATATTTTTCCATTCTATGCAACTTTTTATTGGTTGATGCAGTGACTCAAAAAAAAAAAGAGCATAGTTGGTGGTCATTTAAGGTATACAATCACTGGACAACATCCTTTCCCCTTTTCCAAAGTGCTACCACTACCCTGCATTACAGAGGAAATAGAACTATCCTTCCCCAGGTCTTCCCCTCTGATTTTCCTTTAAAACTTCCTTTAAAACTTCTTTTCCCCTTCAAAGCTGTTCAGTTTAACTCGATTTTACCTGTATAAAAATATTGGATCAGGATAGGGGAGATAAAAACACATAGTGAAAATTTACCCCAGACTGCAATTTCTAAGGTCACAGAATTACAAAATTTGAGAACTGAAATGGATCTGAAAAGTCCAAACCAAAAGACATTACCACTTCCTAAAGCTTTCCAATAAGGGGAAAACCACCACCTCTTAGCCTTCTCCTTTTTTGGGACAGCTCTAATTATTGAGAACTTTTTCCTGACTTCAAGCCTAAATTTGTCTCTTTATAGCTTCAACCCACCAGTCCTGGTTCTGCTTTTGGGGGAGGACATGGTTAAGAGAACATACAGAAATTTTTCCATATGTAATTTTTTCAAATATTTAAAGGGAACTACCTTTCTCCCAGAGACTTCTTTAGATTAAACATGCTGAATTCTATTTACCCATTCTCGTATATTATAGACTTAAAGCCTTTCACTAACCTGAATGATCACTTCTAGAACCTTAGCTGATAATCTATGACTTTATAGACCATGATACTCAGAACTAAACGTTTTTTGTTTTGTTTTAATTCCTGATGTAGTTTGATTAGGAAAAAAATACAAACATTTTGACTCTATTAAAGTTGCATTAGCTTTTTTTTTTGCACAGTCGCATCATATATCCTCCTCATATTGGGCATTCAGTTTACTAAGACCTCCAGAGCTTTTGTAGACAAACTGCAAGCCTTTTCTATCCTGCACCTATGAAGTTTGTTTGCCTTTTTAACTGAAGGGTAAAAGTTTAGCTTATCCTTATTGAACTTCAACTTATTAGATGCAATTAATATATACAGTTTGTCAGGATCTTTTTTGGATCCTGATGCTGTGTTAGTTTCTCCCCTACCCCAGTTTTGTGTCATTTTTCAAATCTGAAGAGCATTTCACCTATACCTTGCTATAAATCATTGATTTTAAAAAATGTTAAATAGCATAGGAAATAGTTAAGCATCAATTCCTGGGGCAGAACACTAGAGACCTCCTGCCACATCAACATTGAACCATTAATGATTTTTTTTGAATTAGCCACATCTGGACTATAATAAGAAGGAAAAGATTTCCTCTTATTTCCATAGTTACTTCACTGAGTACAGTTCCCTTCTTCCCAGGTATGGCTGGAAGACTGCAGAGAATATGGAAAAAGGGGTCATATGCTTACCATCTGTACAGGTTCTTTCTCCTATCTCCCACCCCTAACCTCTCTCATACTCTCTTTTTAGAAACTCAGGCATTCTAACTTGGCATAAGCCATCTTCTGGAGAGTCTTCTCAGTTTTTGCCCCTTCCCATAGTTACTTCTGCCTCTTAAAGCTATATAGTATCTATTTTGTAAGTGTATCTATATATATACATATACATGTATATATCTACATACACACACATATATATGCATCTTACTATAACAGCTCTTTGAAGACAATATTTTTCACTTTTTTCTTTTTTATCTTCATGTCTTAGAACAGCATTTGTCAAGTATTAGGTGCCTAATTATTGCTTTCTGATTGGATGAGTAGACCTCAGGATTTTTCTATTCAGTTGATTAATTTTAAATCTAAATCTATCAAACAAAACTTTCACATTATCCTTTGTTAGTTTTAAAATAAATACCTCTCCAATCCCTTTGCAATTCAGGAACTATTTAGCCAGTGCTATGTCTCTACAAGAGAAAAAGGAGGTTGTTAAAAATACTCAAGCTATTATGGGAAATCCTAGGGGTATGGAGCAGCAATTTGCATTGCTATCTCCAGTTTCCCAGTGCCCTAAAAAACTGATGTGGCACCTGGATTGAGTCACCTATGACTAAAAGTGTTAGAGTTCAAACTTAATTTAAAATGTGTTTCACTCTGGCTCTCTGCTTGCAGTTAAACATAACATTCGTTTTATTGAAGGATATCAATAATCTTGTATTTTCCTGAACTTGCCCAAGTTGATCTCATATAGAACTTTTATTTGGGGGGGGGATAGTTTATAAAAAATAATTTAATTGTGTCTTCATGAAAAGACAGTTTGAGTAACTAAAAAAATGACAAAACTTCAAACTTTGAAATTGTCATTCTGAAGAGGCAGAGTAGAAATGTTTACTTTTATCTATAGAATTTATTAATTTGTTCTATTACATAATGCATTTATAATTAATTATGATATATACATTCCAGTCTACAATTATACAAATATCAACATATTTGTACATTGTATATTTGTACAAAGTATATAATATTTATACAGTACAATATACAAAATTATAGATTACATTACAAATAATTATTCTGAAAATATTCATATGTAAAAGCTAGTTATAAGGCACTCCCTTATCTTACACTATATTCATGAAATTCATACTTGCTATGATTGTTTGCACAAGATGCCCAAATGTCATGCAATATTTCAACTATTGTTAAATTTACAGAAAATTCAGTCACTGCTGTCATTTCAATGTGGCAAGTTCAAAGAACAGTGACAAACTATGCTATGTAAGTAGGGCAGAAGAACAGTATAATTACTTCCCTGAATGAAAGACTTCTGAGCTGGGAAAAAATGGAAAAATGGTTTCTTTCAGAAGCAATTTTTCCAAAAGTTTATTTTTTCTCTAAAAAAATAAGAAAATATAAAGAATGACAATATTCACCACCACCATCACCACCACCCAGCCCCCATCATTAAATTAAAATGTCTTTCCCTCTCCTCTCAGCATATCTGAATACTGTTCATTGTTTGGCCTCATTTCAACCATTGCATCCACCATAAAGACATTCTTGACCACCTCAATTGATGATGACTACACCCTCTGTAGAACTTCTATACCAATCATTCTGTGTACCATTGTACTGATATTTATATATTGATTCATATTATCATGTGTCTTTTCTACCTAAATGAATTATACATTTCTTTCTTTTTTTTTTAGCTTTTTTTTTTTGCAAGGCAAACGGGGTTAAGTGGCTTGCCCAAGGCCACACAGCTAGGTAATTATTAAGTGTCTGAGACCGGATTTGAACCCAGGTACTCCTGATTCCAAGGCCGCTGCTTTATCCACTATGCCACCTAGCCGCCCCATGAATTATACATTTCTTGAAGAGATTCTGGCTATACTATCTTTCATGGCAACTAGCACAGTCTTTACTTCATTGTATAAATTTGCTAAACATTATTTACTAATTCAATTTAAGAATAAAATATTAAAACTGAGAAGCATCACAGAGCACTAGATTTGGAGACTGGAGACCAGCGTTCAAAACTAGGCTTAGACAATCACATGACCATGGGCCAATCACTTAATTTATGTTAGCCTATTTCCTCGTCTGTAAAATGGAAATAAAACCTGCACTACCTTGCCTCATAGGCTTGCCTTCTCTTCCAGGGAAATTACTTAACAGTTGGTTCAAAGCTGATTAAAAAATTATCTTGTAAGTAAAATAGTTGTGAGCAGAACCGGTAATGGTTAAGATTACCCTATGGGGGAAAAGTGATAAAAAATGGAGCAGCAGGGAGTAGATAGAGCAGTTAGAAGTCTACCTTCAAACAATCTGAGGTTTCTATCCCAATGAAAGTGCAAGTCCCAAAGGGGTTAAAGATTCAACCAAGAGTACACTGGGATAGAGGAGGTAGAACATCAGAGGAAGATTCCAGCACTGAAAGATGATGGATCACTGGGCAGATGGTCTTTTGAGATTACCCCCACTTGAAACAACAATCCATAAATATAGTTAGGAATAGCTATTTAGTCTTTTGTTCGAGTGTCTTAAGTACTTTGACAGCCTATTTTGACTCTATTTTAAGTTTTTATTTCTTTTTTATTCTTTTTTCACTTTTTTCCTTTTGCCAAACCTATGCATTTTGGAATGGGGAAGAATTGTAGATAGAAAATGGTACTTTGTTTTGTTTTGTTTTGTTTTTGCAAGGCAATGGGATTAAGTGACTTGTCCAAGGTCCCACAGCTAGGTAATTATTAAATGTCTGAGGCTGCATTTGGACTCAGGTCCTCCTGAATCCAGGGCTGGTGCTCTATCCACTATGCCACCTAGCTGCTCCAGAAAATGGTATTTTGACGGTGATACTATTATTGGAGAACCCTGTAACTGAATATTAATCAAGCATAAAAGTGAAGGACTCCAATGGAAATAAATTAATAGTCACTAAGGAGAGTCAGAACTTAAAATCTGTTTGAGTGCTACTCTTTTAATTATCAAATGAATAGAAAAATTTTTCTTGATATTTGATTTATGTGGGACTTTCCTAATGTGGATAACTATCTTGAAGAAACTTTTTCTTTTTTTTTTTTTTTTTGCAAGGCAAACAGGGTTAAGTGGCTTGCCCAAGGCCACACAGCTAGGTAATTATTAAGTGTCTGAGACTGGATTTGAACCCAGGTACTCTTGACTCCAAGGCTGGTGCTTTATCCACTATGCCACCTAGCTGCCCCTTAAAGAAACTTTTAAATGAAGAGCAGTGCAATAACTGTTTTCAATGAGAGAAGCATCTGTGGCTATTTCTGACTTCACAATTATTTACCAAATAAAGGACTCTTCACAATTGCCTACAAAAGTCTACTTTTCTCCCATCAACTTCAGTGGAACATATTTTACTACAAAATATTCAGAAATATAACATATGTAGTTTTTTTGCATATGTGTATATATAGTTCTATCCTTGGATGCACAAACATACATGTATATATTTTAAATGTAAATGTAAGAGTCATTTCATTTGAACAGGGAGCTCTGGGTGTAGAAGTTGTTATACCTGCTCTGTAATCTGAGGGAACTGCCTGGTCAGGGTCATAGAGTTGCTCTGAGTTAGAGGTTCAATTCTTCCTTAGAGATCAGTCTTTAACTACTATGTCCAGTCACTTCTCTATTTAAATGCAAACACACAAGACACACATACCAATCATACTTTTAAAATTAGTCTTGTGTATTCATCAGTGTAAAAAGCTTGAATAGAGATGCTTTCTCTCCCAAGGCATATTCTCTCCAATTTATTTTTTTTGTTTTTTTTTTTTGTCTGCGTCACCAAGGGGGTTTGCCACATCCACTAATTGTTAAAGACAAAACTTGAACTCAGTTCTAACCACTCTCCCTCTACTACACCATAGCTTCCTCTGTTAGTATATATGTATATACATATATATTTTGTAAGATTAAAGTAACTACTCCACACAGTAATAGATATATTATGAAGTTATAAAGAACATCTCCTTATCATTGTTTCTACTACATCATTAGAATCTCACATCTCACAAAAAGTTTAAATATTTACTCAGTATGAACAACAAGCTAAAATGACTGCTTGGAAATGTATTTGTATAAGATAAAAGTGTAAACTCACTGATCTCTGCTCTTGTTGTCTTATTCAGCCAAAAGACCATCTGAAGTCATCCTGAGCAAAGATGGAAGGATAAGGAAAAAGTTGATAAGATATAGAAGAGGTCTATTATTTGCAGAAGAACAGTTCTTTATTCTTTCTACTCCTCACTTTTCAACTGTTTTTCAACTGAAAAGTCTTTTCACTGTGGTAGGCACAATTGTTTTTATCTCTGATGACAGTACTGAGCTAGAAGTGATCAACTTCATGCTAAATAGAAAAAAGGGAAGGGAAGGGGAGGGGAGAAAGGAGAGGGAGTTCTTCCTTAACTGAAAGAAGGAGCATATGACTCTTCCCATCCTTAATATTCTATACACCTATGAAATTTCAATAAAGATGATTCTAAGAACTTTATGACATATGTAGCCCTCTCTAGTGCTAAATCCCCTATTCTTTGAATAATACACAATCTGGCCAACAAAATGTCTTTCAGGTCTCTTTGTTCTTTTTAATCATCTTCTGCCCTTGTCTATGAACACATTTTTCAGAAGAAATGATGAGGGTGTTAAAAGAGATAAAGTTTTTGTTTTCTGCTTTTCTTCTGTTTTCATATAGAAAATACCCTAGAGAAAGTGTAAGTCTAAGAAAAGTCCTTAAAACTGGAGTTCCTTTGAAACAAAATCACAATAACATTTTCAAAATGCCATTAATAAGATTTTAGTTCCCTCTTTTCTTTAATCTATAGTTACATAAAGATGATGCTATCATTCCTTTTTAAATACACATGATACATTATCATAAAAACAGAAAAAATATTCCAAAGGCTTGGAACACAAAGTTCACATCCCTCTCTCTCCAGCCCTATCTGATGAATGCTGCATGTCAGGATCTTCAAATGGAGAACTGAAAAAAACATACTGGGGGAGAGAGGTAAGAGTACCCTGACTTTTCCAGTAGAATTGGATTTTTTTTTTAAAAAAATGTGCCAATTAGAAATGCCCCCTACAAAGTTTACACCTGGTAACTTTACTTGCCTTTTTATTTAGAACTGACAGAGGAGGAAACCTCCACAAAAGAGCCAACAAAACCAGAAAGTGGTAATAATGACTACGGGTCATTGTGAAAGTCAAAGTATCACACAAGCTGGCAGCTAGAATGGAGGATGAGGATGTTGGGAGCCCCAGACTCCAAGCACATCAGCGGCAGACATCTTTCCAAGTTAGAGATAATGTCAAATACTTGATTCTCATTGGGGTCGGGAAAGAGGTGGATGTCTATGGTGGAACACGTGGAATAGCTCATAGAGCTATTTATAAAGTTGATTAAGGCCCAATGAGGGAATTCGGTTCAGCTCAGGCTTATTTTTCAGATGAGGAACGTGAAGCTGGGGTGAAGTTCAAAGTCACGGGTTAGAGTTGTGTTTTTCAACCCACTTCTCCCCCGAATTCGGGTCCCTTCAACCCAAAGAGAGCTCCGTTCACCAAGGACCACCCTTGAGGAGGGGGAGCTAGGAGCGGGGAAAACTCTCAAAACAAAAACCAACCCACCGTCGGGTGGATTTTGAGCCAGTGTTGCGCAGGGGCAGCCGGGCTGAAGGCTCAACCTTAGTCCTCCTCTCGGCTTCTGCTCCTCCCCCTGCCCTGTGACCTCGGGGAAAGCCCCGCCCCCAGCCCCGCGCGCGCCGCGGAGGACGGAGAGGTTGACGAGCCAATCTCCGGGGCCCCGGCTTCCAGCGCTGCTTCCCATGATTCCACGCGAAGCCTCGGGGCCGCCGCCTCCAGCCCGCAGCGAGCGGGGCTGATTGGCTGAGAGGAGCCGGGCCCTTTCCCGCCCCCACCCCCATCCCGGTCCTTGGCCTCGGCGGCGGCGGAGGACCAAACGGCCTAATCGAAACTCGCCTGCCCCAGCCCCGCTTGCCCAACAAACAAACCGTAAACCAACCACTTCACGGGCCCCCGGGGTCCCCAAGGGGTTGGGGGCGGCGGGTCGAGCCGAAAAGCCGGGAGCCCCGACTCTGGCCCCCCAGCCGAGGCGGGTGGTTACCTGGGCGATGCTGCGTTTTCTCCTCTCGGGGGGCTACGGGGCGGGGGCGGGGCGGGGCGGGCTCGGGCGGGGCGGGGGTGGGGGTCCACAGCACATCAATCGCAGGGGGGGAGGGGACGGCCCCTCTCCTCCTCTTCTTCCTTCACCACCTTCTTCTCCCCCTTTTCCTCCTCCTCCTCCTCCTCCTCTTCCTCCTCCTTTTCTCCTCCTCCCCCCTGAGGGCTGCTTTGCAAACGGTGGCGACTGCGGGGCCTTTTCGAAGGCCGAGGCGGAGGCTGCCGGGCGTCCTCCCGTTTCCCTGGCAACCGCCCCTCCTCCTGCGGGCCCGGCCTGCCCCGTAGGTCGCGAGTCGGAGAGCGATGACAGTGCGGCTGCGCGGTGCTCCGTGTCTCAGACCCCGCCGAGATGCGGGCTCCGGCCGGAGAAGGGCGCTCCGGCCGTTGCCATGGGAACCTATGAAGAGGAGGGTGGGAGCCCGGCGGAGCTGTAATGAACTTGGGGGCCGTTAGAGGAGGAAGATTACGGGCTGTCTTACCACCCATCGTGGGGAAGAAAGCCCTACGTAAACTGTAAAGAAGTATGGAAATGTGAAATATAATTGTTACTACTGATATTATTGATACCATGCCCCTTGGGTGAAGCTGTCAGGGTCTTGTTTTAAATAAAGAATGAAAAAAATGAGCCTGTATTTTATGACAATACCTAAAAAAAAAAGACAGAATTACCTGTACTTTCTAAATAAACCTAAGACTAGACCTCAAATCTTAGGCTATCTTTATTATTTAGTGGTGTGAGATTTGTTTTTTATTTTCTTCCCGAAGCCAGATCCCTGAACAGTGATTCCTGAGAAATGAACTTTTCAAGCCTTGGTTGTAAGGTCAGTAATTTTGGAAATTGCTGAGTCGGTGTTGTCTGTGCAGGCTGAGGTTCTTCCTGAAGCTTTGCCACTCTCAAGACAACCACCAAGACAATCCTCCTGAACCTTAAAGGAATAAAGGGCTATAGCTGACTGATGAGAAGATATAAAATTTGTAAGTTGTTTGGATAATATGAATCTTAGATAGGTGTGAAACTTGTATTCCACAGTCCTACAAAATTGTCTTTACCTCAGTTATATTAGTTCAAGTTTGAGTCTTTTGCAGTTTGTAATTTTTTAAGGAGGGAAATAAACACTACTGACACCTACTTTTATATATTGGATACCTTTTCTACATGAAGCCCTTTTGGGGAAACTTCTAGGTGTAATCCATACCTAAGCTTTGTTTTGAGAGTTTTCTCTAGAATTCTACTCTAGGGTGAAGATGTAACAAATCAGAGAGTTTAAGGAAACACCCTTTCTTTGAGTTCAAACTCCCTTAGGACTAAAACTCTTAATCTGTGTGAGTCCAAAGTCAGAGTCCCAGGGTGGTCCTTGGGACATACAACATAAAATGGATGCAAAGGAATTTGGAGTGTCCTGACAGCACTAAAAACTCCCTTCCTTCCTTACCCTACCAGAATGCACCTTTCCTCCCTTGCTAATGCCACCACCATCTTCCTCTTTATTACTATACTTTCAAGAGCATAGGAATCTCAGGGTATGCTAACTCCTACTCCTAAACCCCGTGATCCTAGTCTCACCCCCACACCACATTTTCCCCACCATCAGTCAGTCTTTCATCTGTGAAACCTTGAGTGTCCATGGGATTCCCTTCCTATCCCTGATTCTACCTCTTGTCTCAAATTAAAATATTGCTAGCTACTTAGTTTTGAGTTATTGTTAGTTATAATAGCGTACTATATAGACCTAGAAGTGGAATAGAGACTCATCTCAATCCCACTCTTTCACCATTTGTTGAAAATTACTTTAAGAACAGAAAATTGGGTCCTTTATTTCTTTTGCATTTTTTTTTTGCAGTTCCTACTACATTGTTCTGCACAAAGAAATCAATCGAAAAATTCTATGACCTTACTGAAAATTTGAGCATTGCTGATTGAGTGGCCAATGGAGTAATTTTTTAAGGCCTGGGTTCTGGAAATTGGGAGAGGGTATGAGGAAGACAGGGAATAAAAATACATTTCTTTTGAATATACCGTGTACCAAATTTCCTGGATGTCTCTGGTCTCATGCATGTTTCTGTTATGTGCTTAGCATATTAATTGAGAAAGCTCCAAAGTCATTCTAACAGTACTGCTGAAAGCTTCAAGAGGAATCTTCTTTCTTCTTGCCAGTCCCTAAGATGGATTTTCTGCCAGTCAGTTGTATTGGCAGAGAGCCCCAGATATCCTTAGAGTAGCCATTATTTCTTACTAATGTAACAACTGACGTAGAGGCCAGTGGCCCTATTGCCAACTTCCATAGAGAAAAAAAGAAAAAAAAAGAATTAGCCAGAATCCAATTTAACTGGACTCTCAGTTAACTTGGATTTTGCTTGTTTATTCATTTTTTTTGGTACTAGGCTTTTAGGACAAAGGTGAATGATAAGAAAATGAGATCATACAGTTTCTAAAAAGGAAGCAAAGAAATAAGTATCTACTATATTTTCTGAGCAGCAATGGTTCTGAGCAAAACTAGGAAGATATTTTATCTTTGAGCCTCCCTATTTCCCCAGTCTCTCCCAGCCAAAGGAAAAGGTGGTCCCTTGGCCCTTTTTCTAAGTACTTTTCTCCATCTTCTTCAGTGTCAAATGATATTCAAGATCTGTGGGTACTCTCTTCACTATCCCCTTATCCATACCTTTTCTTAAATTCTCAGCAATTGGTCTTTCTTTAGCCCTTATTGGAGGAATATCACTGAAGAACATAGGCTGTCACCTTGCTTTAGTCTCGTGATGAGATTATTTTCCAGTCACACATCTTTCTGATGGCATTCCTTACATTTATCTTACTACTCATGAGCCTGACTCTACCATTGATTACCGTGAAAGTTTGACTAGCTTCATTTCCAACTTGGTATGGTTCACCCCCTCTTTAGGCAACTTAGTGTTTCCTTTATCTCCATGTAGGTGTTGGACTTAAGGTAGACATCTCTTCTTCTTCCCCTCTTCAGTCTCCTTCCCCCAGCATGCCAACTCCCCAACATTACCCCTTCAGGAGGAATCCCAGAGCTTCCACTCCATCTTAACTTTCTAGATCATTCACTCTTTCCCAACAGTGAGGTTTCAGGGCACATAGGTCCATTCTGTTAATCTCATCTTGATACTCCCACTTTATCAATGATCTAGGAATCACCAACTATAGGCTCTCTGGCAAGATAATGGACTACCAGTTCTTACCAGTTGCCCTGTCTCTGAGTCTTCCAGCCCCTGGGAATTACCAACTACTTTGCTGAGATATCCTAAGGGCTCCTGGGTCTTTACTCCACCATGTAACAGAACCCTAACTCCATCAAGATTCTGCATCTGCTCTACCCAAGATCTTCCTAGTACCTAACATATAGTTAGGTGATTAAGAAATGTTCTTTGATTGATGTGTGTTGTCTTTGTCAATTAGGACAGGAGTCCAGACAAAGGGTTATGAGATAATTGAGAAAGGAGCGGTCACTTTGATTGGGGAAGGAAGGATAGTCAAAAAAGACTTCCAAGAGTGGGATAACTACTGTCAGATATCTATTGGGATGTGGCTGCAGGGTCATAAAGTAAGGAGGAGGGAAAAAGAACACTGAGATTTCTGTGCTACTGAAAGTGTGGCTGAAGAGGGGAGGAGCTATTACTGTCAGTCAATTAGATCCTAAAGAGCAATGATTCTTATTTTTTTATTTGTATCCCCAGAATATAGCACAGTGCTTAGCGCAAAATAAGTGCCTAATAAATGGTTTTTATCTGTTCCAATCCCCCATTGCCTTTTGAGTGATCCAAATCCATAATATAATACTTGATAAACTCTTAACTGAGTTGGCACTTTATCTTTGAGTTCTTTCCTGCTTATTCTCATGCACCAATGAAAATTTTTTTTACTTTTTCAAATTTCTCATTTTTTGTGGGCCTCTCCTTTGTACTGATAAATTCTCCCCTAACATAGTTATTTACATATGTAATCCCATAATTCGAAACTATAAACTCTAGGTTTATATAATCTAGATTGTATCTTGGGAGCCATCCACTCTTCACTCTTTCTTTGGTTCATATCATTCCCTCCCAGAAGCTCAGAATGTAGCTTGAATAATAATTGTCTAGGTCTCTAAAGATGTAGGTAAAAAAGTTTTCCAAATCCTGCAGAGCATCCAAGACAATGCAAATATTCTAAATAGGATAGATTTTATTGTACTTAGAGAAAATGCAAAACACTCAAGGGAATCTCTGAACAATCAATATAATTCTCTCTCTTCCCCACTCCCTGCCCAATGAGTCTCATTTTTAACAGGTTCCTAACATCTTCCATATTCATACCAATACTTATGGTTTATGATTCCCCATTAAAGAAATGAACTTAGGGTTTGACATCATTTATGTTACAAGTTCCAACTTTAACTCCTTATGCCTTGCAGGCATTCAACCTTGTGGTACTGCCTTGTAGTCATTCTCATAGAATGAAAATTACTTGGGTTTCCCATTGGACTAAAACAGTAAAAATAGCTCCTGGTAATAGCATATAATGAGGTCTAGATCCCTTGCTGCCTCATTTCATAGCTTTAGTCCCTTGAGGATCATATATACAATCCTACCATAAAATAAATACTAGGGAGAAGAGATCTATAACCATTCAAAAGAATTTAATGTTACCATCCATACAGGAAAGACCTATTGATGATAAATTCCAGTTGTCTTAATAATAATGTATATTTGGATGAACAATGAATTGGATCTAAGATTGAGCATGAAGATGGCAGAAGGCTGAATTTTTCCTAAGAAATAGGAAAGATAACACCAAGGCTTTCCATGGAAAAACAGACTCATACTTAAATACCACCATTTTATTTGTGTAACTGTAAGGCAATGAGACATAGAATAAAAAAGTTTCTGAATACTTAAAAGTGACTATCATACAAAGGGAAATAGGGACACATATGATGGTTCAGGTTCCAAAATAATGGGGACCTTGAAAGGAGGAAAGAGAAAAATATAAATGGGAAAAGATAGCAAAGAGTAAACACATAATTATTAAAATAGAAAGAAAAAATGTATCTACAGGTATATAACCATTAGTATGCTCCACTGACATTTTTGTAATCTCAAGAGAAAGTGGAAGAGGCTTCCAACCAGTTGGGTAGACTACTGTGGTAAGCTTATGGGAGAACATGAACAAGAGTTGCACAGGTCAGGCAGATCTGAATAGACTGTGTTTGAAACACACTCCTATATCAATGAGGTCACAGATATAGTGTATTTTAAGTATCCTGGGGCCAATTAATGGGAGAGACTTCAAAATTTTCCTCAAATATGGGCTTATTCAATGATATTAGTCTATATGATATTACCTGTAACCCCTATTCCAAATATCTTTCTCACAAAGACTTCAGAGACTGTTGTTATTATTGTTCAGTCAAGTCCACTATATGTGACCCCATGGAGTTTTGTACAACTTGGCAAAGATATGAGGCTTGCTATTTCCTTGTCCAGCGTGTCCCCATTTTTACAGATGAGGAACTGTGGCAAATAGGGGTCTGATGTTGGATTAGAACTCAGATCTTCCTGACTCCAAGCCCAGTGCTCTATCTACAGAGCACCTAGTTGTCCCCACAGATATTACTACTTTAGTTTTAAGAGCTACACTGAATGCTTTTAAAAGCAGTTAGTGGTTACAATTTTGAATTGGCCATTGAAATGCCCTCTATGTTTTTCCCTATGGAGTCATAAAGTAAATAGATGTTTATCTGAATTCTATGAGGATTTTCAAGAAATCTGAAAAATGGACAAAGAAGGCAAAGACAAACTTCTTATGATTACTATTTTAACTTATTTCATGAAGAAATCCTATGAAGATAATTTTTGAAAGATAATTCTATAAAGAGTGTTTAAGGTAAATAATAAAGAGAAGACAACAAAAGAACTAATCTAGCTTATCTTCTGTGCTGAGTTTAATGCTTATCTTAGGGTAATTTATGAATAAGATTTTTAAGACATTAAAATTATTTTTTACTCCAAGTATTAACTTGGAGTAAGCTGAATTATTTGGACAGTATGGCCAGACAAATGAGGTCACTTATTTTTTTTATTGATATTTAAAGCTATTCTGTGAACATTTTACATAACCAAAATATTCTCAATAGTTACATATGCTTTTGTATTATTATTGTTTTAATTTATATGTAAATTATATATACATATATGCATGAATACATATATAATCACACATGCACATATATATTTGATGATTCCAATATTTATAGAGAAATAAGAGCAATTACTAATAGAAAATATAGTTCCTCAGGTCATTATATAATACTTGATAATATTTAATTAACTAGAGTGTGAAAAAGAGACTGCAAGTTTATTAATTAGAAGTAAACTATTCAACCATAGTCCTAGGTCACTCTTGAACCTGAAGGGAGAAAAGTGATTAAAAGAATAAGTCACATGGCAAGCTTAGGGGTGCCATACAAGTAAGATAAGACAGATTTCATAATATCTTCTTACAGATGGGAATCTCATTCAAATAAACCTACTTCAAAAGATGAAATTATATTTCTTCTAGCTCCAAGCCAGGTAATGACATAGGTGGCCAGATGTCACAGAATTACAGAGTCTTACTGTTGAAATTAACTGAATTTTGTAATTGGAGCCAAAAAGATCTGGATTTTAACCTTAACTCAGATATTTGCTTGCTTCTCCTCTCTGGGTCTCAGTTTCCTCTTCTGTAAAATGAGGGAATTGGACTGAATGACTTTTCAATGACTCAATCTTCTTTCCAGCTCCAAATCTATGATCCTCTATGATCCTGTGACCTCAAGACCCATCTAGCTTAGCTTATACCTGAATTAGAATCTCTTCTACAGTACACCTAATAAATAGTTATGCAGCCGTTGTGTGAAAACTTACAGTAATTATTATCTTATTGACAACTTATTGTTCTTTGAGTCTGCCCATCCTACTTCTGGATAACTCTATCAGGAATTTTTACTTTTTCATACAATTTTGTAGTGGAGTTCAAGCGAATGGCACAGAAATAATGCTAGGATGTGTCAAAATGATTTGTTGATATTCATGGTCAAGTACAGAATGGACTGTATGAGAGGATAGGAACAGATAGACAATGATGCAGTCAGAAATAGAATCCCCTTGAGAAGTGTATTTCTAATGAGACAGAAGAGGGGAGGGTACTTAATGACTATGGGGCAATGCTGGTTTTCAAACTATCAAGCAAGCAAGCAATCAACCTGTGATTATACTTTGATTAATAGTACTTTGAGCTTATCAAGGAATCAGCAGTCAATTAATCAACCTTTGATTGATGGTTCTTTGATTGATGGTACTTGATTGATAGTACTTTTATCTATAAATAACACAAGGTGAAGAGGCAAGATCTATTATATTAGAAGGAAAAGGGGAGTGTGTGAACACTGATTAAATTCTATTCAACAGATTTGGCCCAGAGAGGGAATAAGATACATTCTCACTTGGGTTTAAAAATCTATTCTACTCTACAGGGAAGTGGGAGAGAAAGAGAAAGAAAAGGGAAGAAAGTACTCATAAAAGGGAAAGGCAAAGGTATAAATGAAAATAAACTGAAAGTTAAATTTTTAAAGAAAAGTTAAAGGGTGGGGGCGGCTAGGTGGTGCAGTGAATAAAGCACCGGCCTTGGATTCAGGAGTACCTGGGTTCAAATCCGACCTCACACATTTAATAACTATCTAGCTGTGTGGCCTTGGGCAAGCCACTTAACCCCATTGCCTTGAAAAATCTAAAAAAAAAAAAAAGAAAAGAAAAGTTAAAGGGTAAAGGGAATAAAACTTTGTTGAGGAGGAATAAGAGGAAAGGAAGGAGAAAAATATAAATGGGAAAAGATAGCAAAGGGGAAATACAGAATTAGTAATCTTAACTATATTTTGAATGGTATGAATTCTCCCATAAAACAGAAGTGGTTAGCAGAATGGATTAAAAACTAGAATCCTGTAATATATTGTTTGTAAGAAACATATTTGAATCAGAGAGATACACACAGGGTAAAGGTAAAAGGTTGGAGCAAAAAGTATTATGCTTCAACTGAAACAAAAAAATAAACAGGGGTAGCAGAAATAGAGTCCCATGCAGCCTATTTCACTCCTACCATCCCACAGAACAGTCATAAAGGATGTGGCTTGCATGCTTTCTATACCCATTAGAATGGGAGCTCCTGGAGGGCAGGGACTGTCTTTTGCATTACTTTGTATCCTCAATGCTAAGTCCAGTGCATGTTTAAGAGATGTTAGGTAGAAGTTCTTTTTTTTTTTTGCAAGGCAAATGGGGTTAAGTGGCTTGCCCAAGGCCACACAGCTAGGTAATTAAGTGTCTGAGATCGGATTTGAATCCAGGTACTCCTGACTCCAAGGCCGGTGCTTTATCCACTACGCCACCTAGCCGCCCCTAGGTAGAAGTTCAATAAATGTTTATTGGCTGACTGGCCTGGACAGGCACCTGGGTTTTTGCTCCTGTGAGAGTTTTCAGAGAAAGGGTCTTCTGTGAAGTCACGGATCAATGGATCCAAGGGAAATGGAGCACCAGCAAAGGCCACTCACTAAAGATTAGCCAGTAAAGCCTAGGTAATCTAACTGTGCTCCAGGGGAAAGAGCACAAAAACCTTCAGGATGAGGGAGGTGGAACCCTAACTGTGACCTACCAGCAAACTTGTGAAAGAGTTTTTGCAGATGGTTCTTAGTAGAATTAAATGACACTAAGTCATTTTGCAATAGGAGGCAGACCTGGGAAAGTTGGGTAATAGTCTCTTCTGATCTTTATAATAATTATAAGTTTGTCTCTTTGTAACTTCTGCTCATTCTTCCTGATTCTTCTCTCTGGGATCATCAGAACAAATATATTCCCCCTTTCTCATGCTAACTTTTCAAGTATTTAAATATCTTTCATGTTTCCGGTCCCTTCTCTCTACTTCTGCCCCCTTTTCCATGCTGCTTATTCTTAGTTTCTCCAAACAGTTTTCATTTACCAGAGGTCTTTTCCCATGTAGATCATTCTCTTCTTGCCACTCTTAAGCTAATCAATTTAATTGTATTCTATTTGAATTAGAAATATTTATTAACAATCATACCACACACCGTGCTAAGTTCCAGAGACATAGAAACAAAAAATGAACCCATCCCTCCCCTCAAGAAGGTTTATATTCATTCTCCTGGAGGTTTAGAATATGTTTAGTAAATACAAAGTATATTCAAAGCCATACAAATAACTTCAGGTCATAAGCACTAAACTAGATAGTTGAGTGGACCATGGGAAGAAGAGAGATCAGGAAAGACTTCTTAGAGCTTGCCTTTTGAATTGTGTTTAAAAGAAGCTAAGGAAATATAAAAAGTTGAGGTCAGGAGATAATTCTACAATGTGACACAAAACTGAAGAGAGAACTTATTCGTGAGTTTCCTATCCCCTTGGGCTGATTTCCTTTATTGAATTTTGATACTAAATTGGCCTGAAAGATTATATATTTGGAGCTGAAGGTACTTTGAAGATCATTGATTCAAACCCCTAACTTTACAGTGAGAAAACAGAGAAAGGAAATGACTTCCAGGGTCATACAAATCTCTCTCTTTACAAAGTCCCTCCTGGTCCTCAAAATTTTTCTCACTGATATATTTAATCTGTTAATGAGTATGTCTTCCTATCTTCTTTCCTTCTCTTCTCTCCCTTTTTTCCTCTTCTATCTCTCTATCCCCTATTTGCTCTTAAAGAATCATAGTTATTTTGCAGAACCACAGTTCTTAATGTTTCTTGTATTTCTTTTCTCTAGGGGATTTTCAGGGCTGGCCCTGTTTACTTTTCTTAATTGTTTCCCCATCTCTCCAATGTGGCTTTTCCTTTCTCAGATCCACACTTTCCTCTTTTCTCTCATCACTTCATTCTACATTGATATATTTGAAATCTGTTCTCTTTAAGTACAAATAATATTACTTATTGGTACCTTTGAGTAAATACAAGTATTATTATTATTAATTTTAATTGTAACAATAAAATGTATTTCTCCTATTCTATAAAAATCACAGAATCAGGAATATAAAGGTACAAACGTTCAAGGTCTTGGCTCAAGGCAAAAATATATTTACATCCTTAAAAATTGACCTGTTTAGAAAGTAGCACTGTTCAACACCCACTTCTGTGACTCAATGCATCCCCTGAGCCAGGATAATGAGCAAACATTTTTAAACTGTGACTTAACTATGCTCAGGACTCATACACATTCCAGGATATTTGTGGAACATGTACTCTCCCAGCAAGTCTGAGCAGAGTGAAAGCTTGAGTCTGGCTTATTATTATGCAGAATTTTTCCTTATGAAAGTAGATCCTGGGCAAGTTCTTGGCACTGTAGAACCATTGTAATGTCCTGATGTACTGTTATTACAGTTGTATCATGTGATGATACAATATGATATCTATGCCCTGGGACATTTTGGGGACCTTTGGCATATCATCTCTATAAGGAAAATTTATTGGCAGTTCCCATAAAAAATACATAAACTCTTCTGGAAATATTTTTTTTCTGTTTCCAAAGCATTGCAAAGTTAGAAAGTCAGTATCTCTGCCACTTCTCTATTTTGTAAGCAGATTGAGTTTTTTCCCCACTTGCTTTAGAATCAAAGGTCCAAACGGAATAGATTCTTTAAAAAAGCAATTTATTTTAAATGAAAAATTATTAAGTTACAAAGAAAGAAGAAAAAAAGCATTCAGTAGGTATCATATTAGATCAGAGGCCCTTTATAATGTAATCTTTTTCAATTGACTCATTGCTGTTCTTTCTTTGATGTGATTTGGTTTCTCAAATAGCCCTTATCATAACAAGTTTGCTTCAGGTAGAATAGATACATTGTACAGATGCATTAAAACCATTACAATATGTTCTTTTATATTATGCTTTCAAATGTATTTTCTATGCATTCATCATTTTCTATGTCTTTTGACATTTCAGATAAACTATGAGTAAATGTGAAGGCAGATGTTAAATTTATACACTGTCATGCCTTCCTGTACTTCAATGTGTTACACAAAACAAGGAGAAATGGAAAAATATTATTAACCTCAAGTTAACAAAAACAAAGGATGAGGAATCTTAGGACATGGAACTCTGATCTACTGTTTGACTAAGGTCACAGAACTATTGCTAGAACCCTGGGATTCCAATGGGTAATTTGGGACTTATAAATAAGTCCCTGAAAAAGTATTCTGCATGATTACACATGTATAGGACCTATGCAAAATTGCTTGCCTTCTCAATAAGAGAGAGAAGGAAGTGAAGGAGAGAATCCAGAACTCAAAATCTGAAGAAAGAATGTTAAAATTGTTTTTACATATACTTGGGAGAAATAAAGTACTAAATTAAAAAAAATAAAGAAAAAATAAGTCCCTGTGTGGTGACCTTGACAAAAAAAATAATCCTTTCTTATGACGCTGGAAAGGAAGGAAAATTCTATGATTTGCTCTGTAGCACCATTTGTTCTTAAAAGAATCAGTGTGTATAAAACACCTACCATCATGTATATGTCTATATATATATAATACTTTGCTAAGTGCTGAAGATACAAAGACAAAATGTACAAAAGTTCTTGACCTCAATGAGCTTGCATTTTATTAGATTAGAAACATTTAAATAATAGATTATACATTTATGCAAAAATTGAGTATTATTGATCATACATTAGTTTTCCTTAAAGAGCAAGAATTCTGATAATATAATGAAGGGTCTATAGGAGAGCAAAGCAGACACAAAGCTGGTAAAAGAAATAGGAGTACATATGCATGAGACAGTGTCCTCTTATTCAAACTGATTTCATTTTTAAGATTCCTTTAAAATAATTATTTCCAGATTTTGGAAATGTTGACCTAGATCCTTGATGAAGGGGAATATGCTTAAAAGGTATTTATCTCAAGAGAATTACCTTAATAGTGAATTCACCTGTCTTAAGTAATTTTAATGAACAGAGGAATTGACTGAGTAAATCCAGTAGTAATTTGGCAAATATTTGACAAAAAATTGTCAAGAACCTACTAGGTATAAAGTAAGGCAACAGTTTGGCAAAGTGGATAGAAGGCTAGCCTTGGAGTCAGGAAGACCTACTTCTGACACAAAGCAAGTGTGTTACCTTGACCAAGTCACCAAAAAATTCAATGGGATAACTTGGTCAAGTCCTTACAACCATAAATTATAGAGGCATATAGATCTGCAATAGCTGAGGACCTTTCTTCAAGGAAATTGGGGAAGGGGGAAGATGCACAAGGCATAGTGCCTGAAGATACAAAAGGCAAAAGTGAAACTATGCCAGTCCTCAAGGAGTTTACATTCTACTGTTGTTGTTCAAATATGCTATGTAATTGAGTCTGAGACTCTTCATAACCCCACAGACCATACTATCCGTGGAGTTTTCTCGGAAATGATACTGGGTTGTTTTTCCATTTTCTTCTCCTCTGGTGTATTAAGGCAGAATGACTTATCTAGGATCACACAGCTACTAAGTGTGTGAATTCAAATTTGAACTGAGGTCTTCCTGACTCTAGGATCAGACATTTATGAGATGTTCGACCCTGATTAAGCCACCTAACCTGTTTGTCTCAATTTCCTCATCTGTAAAATGAGATTGAAAAGGAAATGACAAATAATTCTAATAGCTTTGCCAAGAAAATTCCAAATAGAGACATAAAATGTTGGATACAACTGAAAAATCATTGAAAAACAAAAAGGAAATACCAATCTGTTTCTAAATGTTTGGTTCAAAATATTCCTTTCTTCCCCCTTGAAGTGCAGGGTGACCTAACAGTCATTCAACCAGGAAGATTTTTGCCTAGAAAATTTCTCTCATAATTGTAGTGACAAATATTTTGAAGCAAATTGGAAAAACAAGTATGATCCTCACAATAATCCTATAATGTAAGAGGGAAAGATATCATTATTCTCATATTATAGATACGGAAACTGAGGATCAGAGAGGTTAAGTAATTTGCCAGAGCTCACATAGCTTGTAAACGATGGAATTTTACTCAAATCTAGTTCTACTCAATCTAACTCTGGTAGTCCAATGCCCTCCTCTTCATACCATACTACCTTTCTGTTGACAAAATGGCTTGAATTGATTTGGATGTGAAGATACTTTATTGAAGTGCATGTACTGACAGTCTACTGAATGTCATTTGTATGTTATCTATCAGAGTATAATAGCATCGACTTTAAATTCAGTGACCTCAATAAACTTTTGTTTAGCACCATCTATGTGATAAGTACTATGTTAAGCACCAGGGATACATAGAAAGGAAAAAACAAGTCTCTACCCTCGAAGTCAGAGTCTAATGGGAGAGATAACATGAAAAAAATTCCTTACAAACTATATAAATAAAAAGGATAAATTAGAGATGATAAACAGAGAAAAGGTAGTAGCATTAAGTGAGATCAGGAAATGCTTCTTATAAAAGATGGGGTTTTAGCTGGAGTTTGAAGGAAGTCAAGAAATTTGTGAAGTTAGGAGACAGCAATGAGGAGGAAGAGAGAAAATGGGAAAGAGAGAAAATGCTCTTAGTCTGAGATGAAGAGTATTGATTGACCAACTGCAGGAAGGCCAGCCCCTGAATTACAGAGTATGTGGAGGGATATCAGGATATTGGAAAAGTTATGGGGAGAAAATGTAGTTACAAAGGCTCTTTAATGTTGTGCAGGAGATTTTATACTTGGCCCCTAACATTGAGGTGTTAGGAAGCCACTATAGTCTATTGAATTGGGTGACATGATCAGACCTATGCTTTAGGAAAATCACTTTGACAGTTGAGTAAAAAATATTCTACACTGGGGAAAGATTTGTGGCAAGGAGATTAACCAGCAGATTATTGCAATAGTCGAGGTATGAGATGATGAGGGCCTCCACCAAGATGGTGGTGATGTTGATGTTAGAAGAGAGAAAGGGGGAGAATATGAGAGATTAGTGAAAGTAAAATTGACAAGATTTACTTAACAGATTTACCATGGAGTGGGGTGTTATATGTGAAAGAAAATGAAGAATAGAAGATAACACCTAGGTTGTGAGCCTAGGGAACTGGGAGGATGATGGTAACCTCAACAATAATAGGCAAATTAGGAAGAAGGAACTAAGGGGAAGATAATGAGTTCAGTTTGGGGCATGTTGAGTTAAGATGTCTATAAGATAGCTGGAGATGCAAAACTGATTTTTTATATGTGTAGGAATTCCATGTGTAGGTTGTATCTTACAAATATTCCTGGATCTTCAAGAGATTAAGTGATTTTTTTAAGGTCCTATAACTAGTATTGGACTTGTACCCAGGTCTTCCTGATTTCAGGTCAGTTTGAGCCACTTTCATCATGTCATGCTGCCTCTAATATTGGCTTAATTGACTGCAAAACTGGAGGAGGAAAATTATGAACAAGTAAATTAATAAAATAATCTGATAGATTATCATGCCCATTAGATTGTGTTTATCTGATTATATACTCTGGAACATTAGAATTTATTAAAAACAAAAATTTCCAATAGTCCCCAAAAGAATCTTCCCCAAGAACTAGATGTCTCAAAGGTGACATTCAAGTGTGTGGAACACTCAGTGTATTAGCAATAAATATGCTATATGATTGAATATAGTTTCAATGATTTACCGAGAATAGAATCTGCATAGATTATACTTTTGTAAGGTAATCTTCCCATTGTATTTCTTCAAAGGTAGTATTAAATGATTTCAAAATCTCCCAAATTAGTCTTTTATGATTAATTTTCTTTTCAAAATGCTGAGTTTCCTTTTGAGGTTTGGAAGGCAGAAATCTTCTTAGCTTGCTTATTGTTTTTCCAATGACAATATTTTAAATACCTCCATGTGATAAGGATGACTCTGAGACTCCAGAATTTCCCCCAAAAGAATTCTATACAAATAATGACTGAATATGCTCTGGGGATAGTCTCCTATAAATGTTTTGTAAAGGGGATGTCTTTGGTATACGAATTGGACTAGATGAACATGGCATTCACTTTTAATTCTTAAATACTGTGATTATGTAATACACCCTACTGGTAATGGGAGATGTTGATCAGCTACAGTGGGACACCCTGTACATGGATCCCAACATAGTTATGTCATTTTGTTCTTCTTCCAGTACAAAGGACAACAACCAATGGAGAGGAAGGGATATGAACAAGACAAGTGGCTTGTTCTTTTGTTAAACTGCATAGTGCAGCAAAAAGGGGGATGGATTTGGAGTCAAAGAACCAATGTGCGTGATCCCTAACTCTGCTACTTATTCTCTGTGTGGCCTTGGCAGCAGTTAGAGGGCACAGAGTTCTAAGTATGAAGTCAGGAAGACCTGAATTCAAATTTGGCCTCAGACACTTCTTATTTCTGTAAGTCTGAGTCATCATTTAACTTCTAAATGCTTCAATTTCCTTATCTATAAAATAGGGATAATAATAATTCCCAAAGCAGTTGTGAGGATCAAATGAAATAATATTTATAAAGCACTTAAAAAGACCTCTTATATAATAGCCACTTCAAGAATGCTTATTTACTTCCTTCCCTAAGTAAATTATTAAATTTCTTTAGACTTCAGTTTTGTTATGAATAAAATGAAGGATTGAATTTGGTGACCTCTAAGATCTCTTCAGCTCTAAATCTAATTATTTTAAACAATGAATCTCCCTGAAGTGATCATAAAAATCCTAACTCATACTATTTAAAATTATACTTAGGTAAATTAAGATAAATGGTTCTAGACCAATATAAATATGGATTGTGACTTTTGAATAATGTGTCCACTTCTAGGGTTTCATTTTTCACCCTAATTGATTGAGGCTGTATCCTCAATCTAATCATAGAGCTGGAAAAGAGCTTAGGGATCATCTAATTTGATCCCTCCAATTGATAGATAGGAAATTGAATTCTAAAGAAGGGAAGTGAGTTGCCCAAGTTTTCACAGTAAACTGGTGGTAGAATCATATTCCAAAATCATACCTATTGATTTTTAGTCCATTTTTTCCAATAATAACATCCTGACTTCCTTAGCCAAGAGTAGAAGATAGAATTTGTTAGTCTTAGTAATAAAGGACTGAACCAAAATTAACCATTCCATCATTTGTCATTCTATCAATATGTTTTTGAGATTTATAGATCTTTTAAAATTAAATACATTTAAATACAACAAACATGACTTAATACCCTGATATGTTTTAAGCACTACACAAAATACTAATACAAAGACAAACAGAAAATCAAAGCAAAAAATCAAAGTAAACAATCCCTGCCTTCAATGTTGTGACTTTTGTACATTAATGTTATTAATTAATAAGCAAAAATAGACTCTTGGATAGTAGGCAGGACTCCTTCGAAATATACAGCTAGAATAAAGTGAAGTAGACACAGAAATACAAAGAGAAATTGGATCTACTTCACAATATTGCCTAAATTCAGCTCTAGACTAATTATTTAGGTATTTTTAGCACTTTCTTGAGATGCTAGGAGGTCCTGATGACTAAATTTATATGTGTGTGTGTGTGTGTGTGTGTGTGTGTGTGTATTAAATTAGGAATAGTTCTGCACTCTCTGATACTAATTTAATTTACCAATTTAATACACATATACAAAAATAGAAAGTATACCCACACACACAAAAACATATATATTTAGTATTTGCTAATTTGAGTATTTGGACTATTGGCATTCCATTTGACTTGTAGTTAACACCTTCAGTGTGTTGTCTTCCTCTATTAGGATGTGACCCCTTCAAAGCAGAAACCATATTACTTTTCTATTTGTATCACCATAACTTTGCATACATTAGACCATAAATGCCTTTTCTTTCACTTATTCAACCATTCACCAGTAAGGGATGCATATCACATTGTAAGCATAAATGATTGAAATTTGATTACACAGGAGCAGCTAGGTTGCACAGTGGATAGAGCACCAGCCCTGGAGTCAGGAGTACCTGAGTTCAAATCCGACCTCACACACTTAATTACCTAGCTGTGTGACCTTGGGCAAGCCACTTAACCCCATTGCCTTGCAAAAAAAAAAACCTAAAAAAAAAAGAAAAAAAAATTGATTACACAGCTGGCAATATGGGCTGGACAATGAGTACTATGAAGTAGAGTCGAGCTAATTAGTTGAGTTTAGAAGCTCATGTTAAAAAATTTAGTTGAGATAATGTTGGGAATTGAATGCCATTATTCATTATAGGGTCCTTTTTAAAGAGGTGAGATGAACACACTCAGGGAAGTATAAAAGAAAAGATAAATTACCCAGTTATTTTATCTTCTGCAGGATTAGGTAATCTGTACTTGAGATACTCTATCACTCCCTTTTCCTCCACTTTCTGCTTTTACTTTCTTTCCCTTTCCCCTTTTTCCCCCTTTCCCATTCTTCATTTCTTTACTGATTAGTTCTGTCTCCATTGATTAGTTCAATTATTTAGAGTATAGTACTAATGAGACTAATGTTGTAGGCTGATTCCCCCTATAGACCTTTGTTATAGTCCTAGGCTATTAAATGACCCTTGTATTTCAGTTAGCTCTCCCACTAATGTATGCCATTATTGAGTAACCAAGCAAGAGAGTGGAGTTGACTGGCTTAATGTAAATTCATCTCCAAAACTAGAACAAACACATCTAGCTGTAAGCCTTACTAATAGTAAGAAATATCACCTTCTACTCTATAGGAAAAAAGTATGTGCATAGCTATACTTGTGACAGTAACAAGAGTGATTCAAGTAACGCATCTATTGCAAATGCAAATAATTTAAAATAATATAAAATATATATTAAAATATATAAAATTTTATGCCTAGTTATACATATATATTTATGTGTAAATATATATATATATACATGTTTAGACCCATCTATATGACTATATATATATATATATATATATATATATACATATATGGTACATTGTATACATGTACTCACAAATACCTACAGACATACATGCACACATCTTCACAAGTCTGTGGTGGAGTTGAGGATGGGTAGAAGCAATTTTATAATTCTGTATTTAATAAAATTAGTTCTGGCTCTTCCAGTACAATTGTCACTGAAGTATGATTATAAGTGATGGGACAAGCATTCTTTAACTTATAGTAACATATAAACAAAAAACATATAAAGTAACGTATAAATAAATAAAATATAAAGACAAATATTCTAGAACTTATTGCTCTTTTAGAAATATGCTTCTTAAGAAGCTGTACCTCCTTTCTAATAACACCAGAATTATCCAAAAGAATTTTTTCTTTTTTCTTTTTCTTTATTACTTTTTCCAATTACACATGAAGATAGTTTACAACATCCATCCTTTTGCAGTTTTTGAGTTTCATGTTTTTCTACCAACCTCCCTTCCCTCCCCTTCCTTTTGGTAGTGACCAATCTGATATAGGTTATACATATAGAATCATGTTTAACTTATTTCCATATTAGTTATATTGTGAAAGAAGAATTAGAACTAAGGGGAAAACATGAGAAAGAAAGAAAAATATAAAAGAAGTTTAAAAAAGTAAACATAGTATGTATCGCTCTGTATTCAGACTCCATAGTTTTTTCCCTCTGGATGTGGAAGTGGCATTTTCCATAGCAGGTCTCAGCATTGGCCTTGATCACTGAACTGCTGAGAGGACCACACCAGAGAAACCATCAGAGTTGATCATTTTACAATGTTGCTGTTAATGTGTATAATACCCTCCCATTTGTGCTTACTTCACTCAGCATCAGTTCATGCAGAGGAGGACATTTCTTTTAAAAGTCCCTTCTGAAACATATTTCATATATATATATATATATATATGTATATATATATATTTAAATATATGTAACAAAGTCAAATATTTGTCTTTTAAGGGTTAGGTAGTGTGGTAGGGTATCTTTCAGGGTTTGTTCTTGTTCTTATTCTTCTTGTTCTTTTTCTCTTCTCTCTCTTTTTTTTTTTTAGGTTTTTGCAAGGCAATGGGGTTAAGTGGCTTGCCCAAGGCTAGGTAATTATTAAGTGTCTGAGACCAGATTTGAACCCAGGTACTCCTGACTCCAGGGCTGGTGCTTTATCCACTGTGCCACCTAGCCGCCCCTTTTTCTTCTCTTTCTCCTCCTCTATACCTCAATCTGGATTAATCTAGAGTTTCCTTTAAAAGATGAGAAAGCCAGGACTTGATTGCCTAGAGGATGGAGATTCAAACTGTGCCTTCCTTGATTCACCTTTCTTATGGAGTCTAATTGCTTTGAAATGCCCTTCTGTTCACCTGGGGCAATTAAAGTTTCAATCCACATAGAGCTTTCATCTTTCATTCTTAGTGGACATCTGAAAACCATATGAGTTGCTACATCATGTCCTACTAAGCAGATTCATTTCCATATGGAGATGAGGTTGTCATTTCTATTGAATCTAAGGACTGTTGTATCCTTCCAAATCACATATCTTTGCTCTATAAGGGTTAAATAAATCTCCTTTTTTAAACTGTTCAGTGAATTATGAATGTTTCATTTAGCTCCAACTAAACATGAACTAACAGGGTACTGGTATCAGGCTTACTCCAAAAGTGGACTTGATTTTTTAGATAAAAAGACAAAAACTTTTTGAATCACTCTTATGAATGAGTTATGTGATCAACCTGAGCAATACTGATTGAAGTAAAAAAAATCAAAGGGTAACAATGAACATGATGGAAAGAGTTTGGATTTGAAATTAGAAAAACCTCAGTAATTTGGATGCCATTTTGGCACTTAATGAATAATAGTTTGAACAATTGATTGGGTGCCAGGTTCCTCACATATAAACTGAGAGATTGGGCTGGGTCACCTGTTTATTTATTGATTATTGGTTCTTAAGATTCATAAAGGAAAAAAGTGATAAGCACTCTAGCTAAGTGATAAAAGAATAGAAGTCCATGCCCTCAAGGAATTTACAATCTAAAAAGGGAGACAATGTGCAAACAAATAAGTACAAAAATAAGCCATATAGGATAAATTGGCAATAGACAACAGAGAGAAGGCATTTGAATGAAGAGGATTGAAGGCTTCTTATAGAAGGTGAGATTTTAATTGGGACATAAAGGAAGCCGGGGCATCAGTAGTTAGAAATTGATTTTCTTGCATGGATCATAAATTGGATCTATGCTGCCTTGGGCTCTGTGCCCACTCTGGTATGGAAAGTTTTCCTACTGATCTTCCAAGTTGTCCTTGGTGATCCCTGGGCTGAGAGATATGGGAACTGCTCCCACTGCCACAGACCTAGGTGCTCCCAGGGACCCAAGCCCTCCCTGGGTTATTCTTGGAGTGCTGGAGCTAGTTTTTTAAATCAATATTTATGTCTTGTAAATTGTCTCCAAGTTTTCACGTCACTCAATATCATTCCACATTATCCAGGATCAAGTTCTACTTCTTGTTGCACATGTGGGTGGATTGTTGGCCAGGTGGGGGGGCACATCAGACGGTTATTCTCAATATAAGTTCCTTGGGTTTCTGTACTGACCTCCACTTCATAGATTGGGCATTCCTGGATCTTGAGAGCTAGACAGAGCAGCTGCTGCCCGGCCTGAAGCTCTTTCCAACCCTGGTCCAGGTAGAATAGACCTTTCCTGTGGATCTTTCAAGTGGTTGTAGGTTGGGAAAATGGTTTTACTCAGTCTTTTGTGGATACTGCCATTCTAGAATTTGGTTACAGTCATAATTTACAGCATGTGGAGTGTTCTGGAGAAGGGCTTCTGCTAATTCCTGCCTCTACAATGCCATCTTGGCTCTACCCCTCTGAAAGTCTTAAGAATGTTGGTCAATGCAACAACTTCAGAGGACTTATGAGAGTAAGTCCCCTTTTCAGACAGAGAGACAATGGACATAAAGTATCAAGACATCCATTTTTTTTAACATGATCACTGAATTCATTTTATATTTATTTGCTATGTTTTTCCCCCCTTTATCTGGAATTTTAATTAGGGTGAAGAGGAGCTAGTAGAAATTGCAAAGGCAGTTGCATAAGTTGTGGGGCCAAGACTCTAAAATCTTTGCTGGGCAACTGGGATTGAAGATTACATGGATTTTTTTGATCCTATCCTGCTAAAACTCCCTTGTACCACAGACCCCAATGTGGTAATTGTGTATTTCTTTTCCTCCATAGACTTCCAATGGGAACCTGAAGCCATTTTCCCTGGGAAATCTTTATCATTTCAAACAATTTGTATTTAAAATAACAATAACTACAAACATTTGATAGTCAGTATATACTTAACTGAGAATGCAATTAGTTACTGAGACTAGGCAGTTGAAGATAGGAGCATCCCTAGAGAGGAGAGATAGATTTTACAATGAGGTGTTTTGCCACATTACCTTCTTTGGTAAGAGAAGAGCTAGAATTAGAAATTAGAATGTCTTTGTTGCAACTCTCCAAAATCAGGAAAGAGCATTTATATGGGGAAACCCGAGGGGGCATGCATAAGTCAGTAGTAGAATGAGGGGGCGAATAAGAATAGTTGCATAACTCTGCTTACCACCTCATCCCATGGTTGCCAATGGGATTTGGGGTCACCAATTGAAGATAGAAATCAATTCACTGGCCCCTGGGATTTTAAAACTGCTCTGGATTTATTGTAAAATATCGCAAAGTAAACAGGTTAGAACTTCTTTCCTCTGGGAAAGTCAATAAGCACTTTAGACCAGTGTGAATAACAAAAGGCTAGGTGAGGTTGCTTGTGAAACAGAGGCAGAGGCAGAGTGAGATAGAGACAGAGGCAGAGGGAGATAAAGAGAATCAGAGATAAAGGCAGTCAGGGAGAGCTGACTGGGCTAGAGAGCCAAGTAAGGGTTTAGGTCTAGCTTTTATAACCTTGCCCATTATCTGAGCACTGTGAGGGCAAAAGGGAAAATCTCTCCTTTATGGGAAACCAGGTAGAAGGTTGGAAGCTTGGGGTTGGGATTGAGGAGATAAAATACAAATTTTAATTTAACAATGAAACAATAGGAGTCAATTAACATCTCAAAAGCATTGTTATAGATTTAAGTGCATTAAAGATTATAGAATTTGTTTCTGTTTGTGCATTTTCTACATTCATAATTCTCTGCATCACCACCGCTACTTTAGATAGATTCCCTTTCCTTCAGGAAATATTATTGTATGATCAAGGCAGAACCTTTCTCCCCAAAGCATTTTATTGTGTTTATTGCCACTTGGTAAATATATTGACAGAAACTAAGAAGAAAATGCTATTTGGAGGCAGATTGAATTTACAGCAATCTGTGTTATTTCAAGACCCATTGTCTTTTAGTACCAAAAAACCAAGACTCAAGGATGGTGGAATATGTGTGTGGATATGTACAGGTTCCTATGTAGGTCAGTACATTCAAATGTATATTGTCTGGGTATGCATGTATACATTTTTGTGTTTAAAAAATAAGAAAATTCATTAGAAAACATTTATAAAGGGAAACATGACAAAGTAGATAGACCTCGGGGCTTGAATCAGACAGGGTTAAGTTCTCACTGAAGACACTAGTTGTGTGATTCTGAGGAAATCACTTAACTCAGTTTCTCCAACTATAAAAGAGGGATGGTAATAGTACCTATCCCACAGTATTGTTGTAAGGATTGAATGAATTACTAATAGTAAAATACCCTACAAACCTTAAAGTGAAATACAAATTTGAGCCAAATTTTTAATATTATAATTATATTCTTTTTTGTTTTGTTTTATTTTATTTTTTACGCTCATTTTGTACAAATGTTTTTTTACATTAATAAAATATTCTTGTTTAAGAGTAAACAAAATACCCCTCCCCCCAATGAATATAGACTTGCTTGGGTGATAAAGTAAAGGGGAGAGAAAAAAAATTAAAATTAAAAAATAATAGTAATAATTGTAGGTATGGCCAGGTGGCACAATGGATGAAGTACCAGCCCTGGAGCCATGAGCATCCAAGCCCACATCCAGCCCCGTAGACGCAACAATCACCCAGCCGTGTGACATGCATGCCACCAGATCCCCACTGCCCTACAAAAACCAGAAAGAAGAAAAAAAAAAGACCCAAAATAAAATAAAATAGTTATTATAGTAGGGGTGGCTGGGTGGCAGACAGAGCATTGGCCCTTGAGCCAGGAGCGCCTGGGTCCAAATCCGGCCCCAGACAAACAAAGATCACCCTGCTATGTGGCCCCAGGCAGGCCACCCAGCCCCATTTGCCCTGCACCCTCCCCCAAATAATAATAATAACAATAAATGTGCTTCAGTCTTTGTTCCAACACCAACAACTCTGTCATGGGTGGATCGCATTCTTTATGGTAAGTCCAGCGCAAAAGTTACTTCCATATTTTTCCACTGTTGCCATTGCTGATTGCAACTCCCTCCTTTCTTATTTCTCCACTACCATGTATTATATTTTCTCTCTCCTTTCACTCTGACTCTGCTGCAGGGTCGCTGAGTGGCGCAGCAGACAGATCCATGGTCCTGGGGCCAAGAAGGCCTGAGCCCCTATACCACCCCTTAGGCCCAGAATCCACCTGGCCCTATGGTCCTGGACAGGCCTTCCAATCCCAGCCCCTTGCAAGAAGTAAAAAAGAAAATGTGTTATATCTGGCCACTCTACCCCCATGGTCCATCCTCTCCTCCTTTATTCACATCCGCACCCCTTCCCCCTGCTCCCCACTCCTTCTTACTCCAGATGTCTATACCCCATTGAGTATATATGCTCTTTCCTTTCCTAGTTACCTCTGATGAGATCAAAGGTTCCCTCATTCCCCCTTGCCTCCCCCCTTCCATATCATTGCAATAGCTCATTGTAATAAAGAAAAAACTTATTATGTGAAATATCTTGGCCTATTCCTCCTCTACTTTTTCTTTCTCCCATTACATTTCCCTTTTTTCTATTGACTCCATTTTTATACCATATTTTATCTTCGAATTCAGCTTTCTCCTGTGCTTCAACTATAAAAGCTCCCTCTACCTGCTCTATTAACTGAGAAGGTTCATATGAGTATTTATAAGTGTCATTTTTCTATGCAGGAATACATGCAGTTCATCATCATTAAGTCCCTCATATTTTCCCCCTCTCCTCCAATCTCCATGCTTCACCTGAGTCCTGTATCTGAAGATCAAACCTTCTGTTCAGCTCTGGCCATTCCAAAAGGAACATTTGAAATTTCCCTGGTTCATTGAAAGTCCATCTTTTTCCCTGGAAGAGGACATTCAGCCTTGCTGGGTAGTTCATTCTTGGCTGCATTCTAAGCTCTTTTGCCTTCTGGTATATTATATTCCAAGCCCTACGAGCTTCCATTGTAGTTGCTACTAAGTCCTGTGTGATCCTGACTGCAGCTCCATGATATTTGAACTGTCCTTCTGGCTGCTTGTAATATTTTCTCTTTGACTTGGGAGTTCTGGAACTTGGCTATGATATTCCTAGGGGTTGGTTTTTTGGGATCTCTTTTTTTGGGGAGTGAGATTGGTAGATTCTCTCAATTTCTATTTTACCCTCTGCTTCTAGGATATCAGGGCAATTTTCCTGTAGTAATTCTTTGAAAATGATGTCAAGGCTCTTTTCCTGATCATGACTTTCAAGTATTCCAATAATTTTTAAATTATCTTTCCTAAGTCTGTTTTCCATATCAGTTGTTTTTTCAGTGAGATATTTCACATTTTCTTCTAATTTTTCATTTTTTTTGTTTTGAAGTATTGATTCCTGATTTCTGGTAAATTCATCTCAATCTCCCTGAATTCTATTCTTTATCTGAAGGATTTGTTCTCCTCAGAGAGTTTTCTTATCTCTTTTTCCATCTGGCCAGTTTTGCTTTTTAAGGCATTCTTCTCCTCAATAACTCTTTGAACTGTTTTATCTATTTGACCTAAGCTGGTTTTTAGCATGCTATTTTCTTCAGCATTTTTTTGGATTTCCTTGACTAAGCTGCTGACTTCATTTTCATGTTTTTCCTGCATCTCTCTCCTTTCTTTTCCCAGTTTTTCTTCCAACTCCCTCATTTGATTTTCCAAGTCTTTTTTGAGCTCTGTAATAGCCTGAGCCCAATTTCTGTTTTTTCTTGGAGTCTTTATGTGCTCCTCATCTTCAGACTGAGTATTTTGATCCTTCTTGGGCTCATATGCAAAATATTTCTAAATGGTGTTCCTCTTGTTTCTCTGCTTGCTCATTTTCCCAGCCTGAGCCTGGTTTTGGGGTGCTTCCTGAGCTTTTTGGGGCACTCACACAAGGGTCTCAGTGTGTGAGGTTCTGTCCTCCCTCCTGGTCTGTGAATGACTATATGTGCCCCCCCCCCGCCACGGGGCTGAGGTGGGGGGGGCCCTGCTGTTCTATGGGGGGGCCCTAGCCTGCTATCAGGATCTGAATGTGGTCAGAGCCCCAGAGTCCTCTTCCAGAGGCAGAGGACAGAGCTCTGCAGTCTCTCTCTTCACTCCCCTCCCTCAGCTCAATGGGCTCATACCCTGGGGGCTCCTGCTTACAGGCTCTGCCTGCTTCTGTTTCAGGATCTGGGCTGCTTGCTGTGTGCCCTGAGGGCTGGGCTCCATGTGCTCGCTCTGGCAGAGGTCCCCCACTGTTCCCCCACTTTGTGCCCGGTGCTCCCCGGGGTGCAGCTCAGGAGACTCCCCCGCTGCTGTGAGCCCTGGGGCTGCCTCCAGGAGGCTGCAGTTCTTTTGCTCTGGCGGGCCACCCCTCTGGTGGGCTGCCCCTCTGACCCCGGGGAGCAGAGCCTTTCTGCTCTTTTCCAGGTTACCTTGAGTAGGAGAACTGCCTCACTGGGTCCCTTTGTGGGTTCTGTCTCTTGAAAATTTAGTTAGAGTCCTTAGTTTCAAGTTTCATCAGAAAGAGCCTAAGACTTGATCCCTTCTTGTCAACATCTTGGCTCCGCCCCTATAGTTATATTCTTGATTTTATTTGTTACCCATGATTCAGACCTCCTTAAGGTTTTGGACTCACATCTACTAGATTCAAAACTCGAGGATAATCTCAAGAGTGTCAATTTCTTTCATTGACTCATTGCCCCACTTGAAGTTATTCTTTTTCAGAAAAATCTCTTCAGTATAGTTTATATTCCATTCTTGGTCAGGTTTCCCTAAATGTGGATAACTAGAACTCTAGCTTGAATACAAGCACTCAAAGTAGTACTTGCAAATTTAGTTTAGTACAACCTTTATTTCATCCTACAGAAAATGAAGATGCATGAAACTCATAAACAAGCAATAGAGAAAAGGATACTCATAAACACTCAAATAACTGAGAAGTTTCCCCTATGGAAGGGTATTAAACTTGGAGTTGCTATGAAGGCAACTTTTGAAATTCAAGGGAACTCTTCATTCATACACAGCCCTTTAGAGTAACTTCAACCACTATCCCCCTTCCAACCCCACAACTTGCCAAGACTTGTAGTACTACTCTGTAGTTTATTATCCTCCCTACTGCCAGAAAGTAAGTATATTTTGCAGTAGTTGATGAAACCATCTTTTTCCCATTGGACTTATAACGATCTGAATAACTTACTGACTTTGTTCCCCAAATAGTAGTAAAATGGAATGAGAATGAATTCTTTCTCCCATTGCTTAACATACTCCCTCATTCATTTGCCACTGAGTTTTAGAAAAGAATGGAGGTAGAAGAGAAGGAACAAAGATATGGAGGACAGAAGTGGGAACCAGAAGCACAAAATGGATTCCTTAAAAAAGGAAAGAGTGAAACTGAAGCTACCAAAAGAAAAGACTAAGTGACTTATATTAATTATAAATAAAACAAGATTGTGAAATTATAGGAAGTCAAGTAAGGATGCAGTAACTAGCTAATCCCCACTTTGCATTCATCAGGGTCATTTTAAAATGTTTTATTAATGATCTTTCCTTTTTTTCCTGAATATGAATGTCATTTCTCATTGACATTTCTTTAGGATTTGAGAGTTCACAAAGAGATTTCTTCATGACAGTGGTGTAAGAAAAGCATTATTATTCCCATTTTACATTAAAATTGAACAAGAGTCCCTAAGAGTTGTGTTTTAATGAAGAAACTAGTAAGAAGTGCCCATGGATGATATTTGCACAGAGCCTGATACATGTAACACTTGAATGGTGATTCAGAATTTAAGGAAGAGTTACTTGGCTCTTTTTGCCTTGAGAGCTTATCTTTATTAGTTCTAAGGCATATTTACATTTATGTTCATAATCTTTCCTCACATATAGACTCCTCTGTTTCTGGAAATAGTGTACTTTCTTAGAGGTGCCATTTCATTGTGCCTTCAAAGCATTTTTACTTTTGAGTGGGTCTATATCTGTTTTCCTCTTCTGAAATGGAAATGTGTCTTCCTTGACATTAAGCTTTTCCCCAAATTTATACCTGTGACTTCATTAATCTTACAAAGAGGGAGGTTTTATTTTATGCATAAGGTGAATAAAAACCATAGCAATGACAGGACAGAAAATATTAGGGAAAGTATGAAGAGGGGGAGGAGAACAAATTAGTTAGAAAGAAGTCAATGATTTGCACTGCTGGTAGCAGAAGCTGAATCAGTTTTTCTTCCTGGGCTTAGCCTTCTCGCAAAGGAAGAGGAAATAACTCATCATCTTAATGGAAATAAAAGTTTTTATTCAGTCACCTCCTTTAATTTATTAAAATTGTTTTTATTAACAAATGTTTATGTTTTCTCTCTTCATTCCTTACTTTAAAACCCAATCCTTGTAAAAATATGTAGAGATAAGCAAAAAAAAATCTTGCATTGTTCATATCCAAAAACTTATCTCATTCTATAGCTTGAGTCTGTCAACTCTCTCTCAAATAGGAGGTAGCATGTATTATGGTCAGTACTTTGGAACATTGGTTAGTCATTGCATCAATCAGAATATTTAAATCTTTCAAATGTACTTGTCTTTATAATATTGTCATTATTGTATATATTGTTCTGATTCTGCTCACTTTACATCACTTTATACAAGATTTACAAAATTTTCTGAAGTCATAATGTTCATCATCTCTTTTAATATAATAGTGTCCCATTATATTCATAAACCATCATTTGTTCAATTATTCCCTAGTTTATGTGGTTCTCCCTTAATATAGAGTTCTTTCCCACTACAAAAAGAACTGCTATAAATATTTTTATACAATGAGTTCTTTTCTTTCTCCTTGATCTCCTTAGGGAGTATAGTTCAAATAGAGGTATTTCTAGGTCAAAGAATACACCCAGTTTAGTGACTTTTTGAGCATAGATCTAAATTGCTTTCCAAAAATGACTTGACCAATTTGCAGTTCCACCAAGACTGTATTAGCGAGCCTATTTTCCCACAGCCTCTGTAATATTTGTCATTTTTCCATTTTTTGTCAACCAATCCCTCTTTAATTGGCTTAAATGAGGGGTCATTCTGACCTCTTTACAATTTCACCAAAAAGTGTTCATCACCTCTCAAGGAGAAAGTTGAGGGTGGCAGAGGATAGAGATTTTTGATTACTATTATTGTTTATCCTTTTCAAAGAGGACCAATGATATCAAGGGTGATGTCTTGACTCATGCAGGAATTGGATTTAAGTAAAGCAAAATTGTCAACCTCACTCTCTCTTCCAGAGTCATTAAAGTCCAGTGGCAAGACAAAAGTCAGGATAACTGGAGATGGTCTGGGATGACATTGGGGTCTTCAATATCCAATCAATCTCTACATACTCCACAGTACTTGTGGCTATTGGAACAGATTTTCTCATCCATGCATTCCACTGGGGAAAGTATTCACATGCTTGAAGTTTACACTCCAACTAACCAACAGATTTGAGGCCCATCAGTTATCTGCTAAGAGGGTTTGGTATGACTGCTACCCTTTTTACAGTTGTTTTGGAGCCACCGATGAGAGTTTAGTGACAGATAGACACCAAAGGAAGATGAGCAGTCCTGGAAAAGACTGAGCAAATTTTCCCATTAAAGTAGACCTCCTTGAAAATTCCATATACCCCATATATCCCATTCAATTAAAGACTTTTGTTTCATTCACAAAAAAACTGTGTATACCAAGACAAAATAAACCATCTCTAGTCTCGAGGGATTTTCAATATCCAGTATATGTAATAAAAAAACCAGAAAACTCAAAGATAACTTGAGGAGGAAAAGAAAAGAAGTGACTGGAGGCATCAAGAAAGGTGTCTAGGTAGGTCATTCCTAGAGCTGCATGTGAGGCAGCCCTATGGTGGTTCTCTGGATAGAGGGCTGGATCTGGTCTCAGATACTGTATAACCCAGAACAAGTGACTTAACCCTATTCTGTCTCAGTTTTCTCAAACTTGTTGTACAAACTTTATTGTTGTTGTAAGGATCAAATGACACCCGTAAAGCTCTTAACAGTTGTCCCGTGCACAACCTACTCTCTATTCTTGGGAGCAGACCCTCATCCCCTTCTCTTCTGGGAATCCTCAACTTCTCTCAAAGAGAGTTAAGGGGAAGTGACAGAACTGAGATACCTTTTCCTTATCCATCAATAACTTTGATAAGTATACCATTTGTGCTTTTAATAACAAGTGATTCCATGTATTATGTTTTAAAATTTACAGAGCATTTTATATATATTATATCAAGACAGATAAAAATGTCAAATTCAATAGGGCTAAGCACAAAGGCCTAACGACACTGGAGTGCTGACCACTTTCCAAGCTGCTATTAAACCATTCATAACTACTCAAGCAGCCACTAAATCATTCTTATTGTACCTTCTTTATTATAATATTGTCTCCCTTTATGTCTATTTTTCATGTTGGAAACATAATATTAAGGAAGCTCTGTGCTCTGGTTGAAGGACTATAATTTTTTTTTTATCAATGGCCCCTTTATTTTCTGGACACATTATTGTCACTCACCACTGACTCTCCCCTCCCCAATTAAGAGATCTATTGTAACAAATATTGTCAATAAACCAACATATTGGTTACTCAGGAATGTATACTCTTGTCAATAACCCCTCTGCTAAGAAGAAATGGTTCACGATCATTGATTGAAGTGCTTCCCACATGCACTACACATCCATGATTTCTTTCTAAAACTAAATAAATTTATCAAGGAGCCTCTTCCAGAGAAAAAATATGACTTCAATGATAATGATAATGAAATTTCTCTCCATCATAAATTCTCTATGTTTGGTAAGTGCTGTGATCTAAAGGTATGCCTTTCCATATTCATTACCTTCCTAAGTTTTCTCTCTGGAATGCATTATTTTATGTGACGAAAGACCTGAATACTGGATGAAGGCCTTTCCACATTCATTACATTCATAGGTTTTCTCTCCAGTGTGAGTTCTCTAATATTGTGTCAGTGTTGTACATTCCAATCACGTTTCCTTCTTGTTGAGTCTGGTCCATAGGGCTCTGGTTCCCTGCTTGACCTTTCCCTGTAACCACTTATGGAAGAGAATATAGGACCCCTGGAAAAACACAGTCTTAGAAATCCTAATTCAAACATGTCACTATTGGGGGAAATCTACTATAATGTCTGTTTGAGTCTCTCTTGTCTACACGATAGTTTCTTCAATACAATATTGCTGAGGCAACAAGGGCTCAGAGAATTTAATGACTTCTGACTCCTGATCAGATACCCTTTCTATGATACTATATTGCCACTCTTCCAGGTCTTAAAAGGGAAGGTAGAAAGGAGTATTATCAAAACAAAATGCAATAATAAAATATGGCTCTGTGAATTGTTTACAAAATGCTATATGCTTTTTCCTATTTTATGGTTGAGGAAAGTGAGAGAGAAACAGATGAAAAGGGGGAAAGGGAAAGGAGGGAGAGCAAAAAACTTGGAACTCAAAATCTTACAAAAACGAATGCTGAAAAGTATCTCTACATGTAATTGGGAAAAATATTTAAGTGTAAGAAGAAAGATGTTAAAAGACTTACTTATGGAAGCAGGATATGAGAAAATTAGAAACAAGATGTGGATCCACTATACCCACTAAATGATAATCTCTCACATAGGCTTTGACAGACTTAACTTACAGGAGTATAGTCTTTCTCACTCACTCTTTGTTCCTGATCTGGGTTATTTAGTCATTAGGTCATTTGAAGGAGTCTAATGCTAGTATCCTTTTGGGGGGGTTCTTTTTTTTTTAGATTTTTTCAAGGCAATAGGGTTAAGTGGCTTGCCCAAGGCCACAGGTACTCCTGACTCCAAGGCCAGTGGTCTATCCACTGCACCACCTAGCCGCCCCCCTTTTGGGGGTTCTTACAAAGCAAAACCTGGCATTTTAAATATTACTTTAGGATAGATAAAAGTTCCTCTAGAAAATTAAGTCTGATTTCATAGGAAAATTTTGGCAATAAAAAATTAATTCATTTGAACCTCTTGTGACTTCTTTTATCATATCATTTGGCTAGAACCAATTTTCATGATCCAGGAACATAAGGAAAAAGTTGTGGCAAGTGTGGTTAGTGTGGCCACAAATATTTTAATACAGGGCAGGAGTGACTGACTATCCTAGCATTTTATAACAAGTCTTTAGGAGGACTGGTAGCTGTGATATATAAAATGTCCTAGAGATATAATTTCTGAGTAATTGTCATTTTATTGATATGGATATAAATAATCAATAAAAGGATGGTCATTGGGTTGTCTCTCAAAAATCAAGGACTCCTCATTGAACCCATTTGACACTCTTAAGTTCTTTGAAGCGTTGATATTCCTGATGCTGGAAATCAGCTCTGATTGGCTAACAAGTGATGATGTTTGTCCTTACTTTGAGAAGAAGACCATGACATCAGGGACATGTTGCCATATCATGCACATGAATTGGATTTGAGTGAAGGGGTGCTGTGCTAAATCACTAGTCTCACTTTCTCCTCCAGAACCATCTGGGTTCCATGACCAGATATGAATCAGGATGACTGAAGATGGTCCTGGATAATGAGTCAATCAGGATTAAATGACTTGCCCAAGATCACACAGCTAGTAAGTGTAAAGACTCTGAGGTTGGATTCAAACTCCTGTCTTCCTGCCTCCAAAGCCATTGCTCTATCCATTGTGCCATCTAGTTGTCCAAGTAATAAGAGAATAAGTATTATAATTAGAGAAGTTCTAATGAGGATCTGGGGGACATGATTCTGATCACTCAGTCTTGGACAAAGAGACTTATCAATACCAAACAACCCTTGTTTAGGGCAATTTAGACAAAAGGGGAAATCCACTTCCACTCAAACTTAGCTAATTAAAATACAATGGGTTGCAATTCACCAATTTATCTAGACTGCATGACTGCTGTCATATTTTCCAACTCTCAAATTCTGCGTTCTGTAAGATCATAGAGTTGTTACCTGAACCACCCTGTGAAATGGGAGAACTATAGAGGAAAAAGTAAAATTGTTTTTTTTAATTTCTTAAAGATTTTATTTATTTTGAGCTTTACAATTTTCCCCCTACTCTTACTTCCCTCCCCCACCCCCCACAGAAGGCAAATTGACAATCTTTACATTGTTTTCATGGTATACATTGATCCAAATTGAATGTGATGAAAGAGAAATCATATCTTTAAGGAAGAAACATAAAGTATAAGAGATAGCAAGATCAGACAATAAGATATCATTTTTTTCTAAATTAAAGTTTTTTTTTTCTAAATTTAAGGTAATAGTCCTTGGTCTTTGTTCAAACTCCACAGTTCTTTCTCTGGATACAGATGGTATTCTCCATTAAAGACAGCCCCAAATTGTCCCTCATTGTTGCACTGATGGAATGAGCAAGTCCATCAAGGTTGATCATCTCCCCCATGTTGCTGTTAGGGTGTACAGTGTTTTTTTGGTTCTGCTCATCTCACTCAACACCAGTTCATGTAAATCCCTCCAGGCTTCCCTGAATTCCCATCCCTCCTGGTTTCTAATAGAACAATAGTGTTCCATAACATACATATACCACAGTTTGCTAAGCTATTCCCCAGTTGAAGGACATTTACTTGATTTCCAATTCTTTGCCACCACAAACAGGGCTGCTATGAATATTTTTTTACAAGTGATGTTTTTACCCTTTTTTTCATCATCTCTTCAGGGTATAGGCCCAGTGGTGGTATTGCTGGATCAAAGGGTATGCACATTTTTCTTGCCCTTTGTGTGTAGTTCCAAATTGCTCTCCAGAAAGATTGGATGAATTCACAGATCCATTAACAATGTAATAGTGTCCTAGATTTCCCACAACCCTTCCAACAATGATCATTATCCTTTCTGGTCATATTGGCCAGTCTGAGAGGTATGAGGTGGTACCTCAGAGAAGGTTTAAGTTGCATTTCTCTAATAAGTAATGATTTAGAGCAATTTTTCAAATGACTATGGATTGCTTTGATCTCCTCATCTGTAATTGCCTTTGCATATCCTTTGACCATTTGTCAATTGGGGAATGTTTTTTTTTTAAATTTGACTCAGTTCTCTGTATATTTTAGAAATGAGTCATTTGTCAGAAACATTAGTTGTAAAGATTGTTTCTCAGTTTACTACATTTCTTTTGATCTTGGTTACAGTGGTTTTGTGTGTGCAAAAGCTTTTTAATTTAATGTAATAAAAATCATCTAGTTTGTTTTTGGTGATGTTCTCCATCTCTTCCTTAGTCATAAACTGCTTCTCTTTCCATAGATCTGAAAGGTAAACTAGTCTTTGATCTTTTAGTTTGTTTATAGTATTTTTTTTATGTCTAAATCCTCAATCCATTTGGATCTTATCTTGGTATAGGGTGTGAGGTATTGGTCTAAACTAAGTTTTTTCCATATAAACATTCAATTTTCCCAGCAGTTTTTATCAAAGTGAGAGTTTTTATCTCAATAGCTAGACTCTTTGGGTTTATCAAACAGCAGATTACTATAATCGTTTCCTGCTATTGCATCAAGTCTATTCCACTGGTCTTTTCTTAGCCAATGCCAGACAGTTTTGATGACTGATGCTTTATAATATAATTTTAGATCAGGTAGGGCTAAGCCACCTTCTTTTGCACTTTTTTTTCATTGAATCCTTGGAAATTCTTGACTTTTTATTTCTCCATATGAATTTACTTACAACTTTTTCTAACTCATCAAAGTAATTTTTTGGAATTGTTTTTAGGTTTTTTCAAGGCAATGGGGTTAAGTGGCTTGCCCAAGGCCACACAGCTAAATAATTATTAAGTGTCTGAGGCCAGATTTGAACTCAGGTACTCCTGACTCCAGGGCCGGTGCTTTATCCACTGTGCCACCTAGCTGCCCCTAATATTTTTGAATTTTGATTGCTAGGGCACTAAGCAGTAGTTTAGTTTTGGTAGAATTGTCATTTTTATTATATTAGCTCAACATATTCATGAGCAGTTGATGTTTGCTCAGTTATTTAAATCTGATTTAATTTGTGTGAGAAGTATTTTGTAATTGTTTTCAAAAGTTTCTGAGTCTGCCTTGGTAAATAGACTCCCAGGTATTTTGTATTGTCTGAGGTTACTTTGAATGGGATTTCTCTTTCTAGCTCTTCCTGCTGTATCTTGCTAGTCATATATAGAAAAGTTGAATATTTGTGAGGGTTTATTTTATACCCTTAACTCTGCTAAAATTGCTAATTGTTTCCAGTAGCTTTTTGGATGATTTTTTGGTTTTCTCTAGGTATACCATCAGGTCATCTGCAAAGAGTGAGAGTTTTTTCTCTTCCCAATTCTAATTCCTTCAATTTCTTTTTCTTCTCTAATTGGTAATGTTAACATTTCTAATATGATATTGAATAGTAGTGGTGATAATGGGCACCCGTGTTTCACCCCTGATCTTATTGGGCATGCTTCCAGCCTCTCCCCATTGAATATAATGCTTGTTGATGGTTTCAGATAGATACTGCTAATTATTTTAAGGAACAGTCCATTTATTCCTACACTCTCTAGTGTTTTTAGTAGGGATGGATGCTGTATTTTGTCAAAATCTTTTTCAGCATCTATTGATATAATCATATAATTTCTGACAGGTTTGTTGATGATGTAATTAATTATACTAATAGTTTTCCTAATATTGAATCACCCCTGTATTCCTGGGATAAATCCTACTTGGTCAAAATGTATTATTCCAGTGATAACTTATTGTAATCTTTTTGCTAAGATTTTATTTAAGATTTTTGCATCTATATTCATTGGGGATATAGGTCTATAATTTTCTTTCTCTTTGTTAACTCTTCCTGGTTTAGGTATCAGCACCATTTTGGTGTCATGGAACGAGTTAGGCAGAGTTCTGTCTTCCCTTGGTTTTTCCAAAGAGTTTATATAGAATTGTAACCAATTGTTCCTTAAATGTTTGGTAGAATTCACTTATGAATCCATCAGGCTCTGGAGACTTTTTCTTAGGGAGTTCAATGATAACTTGTTGAATTTCTTTTTCTGAGATAGGGTTGTTTAGGTATTTAATCTCCTCTTCTTTTAACCTGGGCAACTTGTATTTTTGTAAATATTCGTCCATTTCACTTAGACTGTCAAATTTATTGGACAAAATAATTCCAAATTATTACTTTAATTTCCTCCTCATTGGTGGTGAGCTCACCTTTTTCATTTATGATACTAGCAATTTGATTTTCTTCTTTCTTTTTTTAATCAAATTGACTAGAGGTTTATCAATTTTGTTGTTTTTTTTCATAAAACCAATTCTTGGTTTTATTTATTAATTCAAAAGATTTTTTTGCTTTTGGTTTTATTAATTTCTCCTTTAATTTTTAGAATTTCTAATTTGGTATTTAGTTGGGTGATTTTAATTTGTTCCTTCTCTAGTTTTTTTAGTTGTATATTTAGTTCATTGATTTCTTCTTTCTCTAATTTATTCATGTATGCATTTTAAGATATAATATATCCCCTGACAGCTGCTTTGAGTGAATCCCACAGGTTTTGGTATGTTGTTTCATTATTGTCATTATCTAGGATAAAATAATTAATTCTTTCTACAATTTGTTGTTTGATCCACTCATTCTTTAAAATGAGATTATTCAGTTTCCAGTTAGTTCTGGGTCTATATCTCCCTGAACCAATATTACATATGACTTTTATTGCATTGTGATCTGAGAAATATGTATTCACTATTTCTGCCTTTCTGCAATTTATTATTTGGGTTTTATCCATAGTACATGGTTAATTTTTGTATAAGTTCCATGTACTGCAGAGAAAAGGGTATATTCCTTTCTATCCCCATTCAATTTCCTCCATAAGTCTATCATATCTAGGTTTTCTAACAATCTATCTACCTCCTTAACTTCTTTCTTGTTTATTTTATGATTCAATTTATCTAAATCTGAGAGCGGGAGGTTGAGTAGAGTTTTGCTGTCTATGTCTTCCTGTAATTCTTTCATCTTCTCCTCTAAGAGTTTGGATGCTATCCCATTTGGTGCATACATATTCAGTATTGAAATCACTTTATTGTCTATGGCACCTTTTAGGAGGATATAGTTTCCTTCCTTATCTCTTTTAATGATATCTATTTTTGCAGCTGCTTTGTCTGAGATAAGGATTGGTACCCCTGCTTTTTTTTACTTCAGCCGAAGCAAAATATACTTTGCTCCAACTTCTTACCTTTATGCTATATGTGTATTTCTGCTTCAAATGAGTTTCTTGTAAGCAGCATATTGTAGGATTCTGGTTTTTAATCCATTCTGCTACTCGCTTATGTTTTAAGGGAGAGTTCATCCCATTCATATTCAAAGTTATAATTACTAACTCTTTATTGTCCTCCATGCTATCTTCCCTCTGTTTGTATTTCCCCCTTTTTCCCCTTTATCCATATTCCTTAATATTTTGTTTCTGAATACCACCCCCTTCAATGTGTTTGCCCTTCTATATACACCCCCTCCCCTTTCTTTCCATTTTCATCTTACTGTATAGCAGTTTTTTCTTTGCCCCCCCTTTTTTAAAACCCTTTCATGTGTCTCTTGAACCTCCTGTTTGATGTCCAGATTTTCTATTTAGCTCTGGTCTTTTCATCAGGAATTTTTGGAATTCTTCCATTTCACTAAATGTCCATCTTTTCCCTTGAAAAAGAAGGCTCAGCTTTGTGGGATAGTGGATTCTTGGCTGCATTCCAAGCTCCCTTGCTCTTTGGAATATCTTATTCCAGGCCCTTCAATCCCATAATGTTGATGCAGCCAGATCCTGAATAATCCTTACTGTGACTCTTTGGTATTTAAATTGTTTCTTTCTGGATGCTTGCAGGATTTTCTCTTTTATCTGATAGTTCTGGAATTTGGCCACAACATTCCTTGGTGTTTTCATTTTAGGATCTCTTTATGGAGGAGATTGATGTATTCTTTCAATAATTATTTTGCCCTCTGGTTCCATGATATCAGGGTAATTTTCCATCACTAAATCCTATAATATTAAGTCCAGGCTTTTTTTTCTCTTCAGTGTTTTCAGGAAGACCAATAATTCTCAGTTTGCCCCTCCTTGATCTGTTCTCAAGGTCAGTGGTTTTGCTGATGAGATATTTTACATTTTCTTCTATTTTTTCTACTTCTTGGTTTTGTTTAACAGGTTCTTGCTGTCTCATGAAGTTTCTGCAGACTCCATTCTTCTTTTTTTAGAAAGGAGTTTTCTTCATTTGCCTTTTGCAACTCCTTTTCCAATTGGTCAATTCTATTTTTGAAAGAGTTTTCCATTTGACCCATTGAGGTTTTGAGAGAATTATTTTCATTTTGTATTTGTTCAGTTGTATTTTCCCCATGATTTGTTTTGTTGCAAGGTGTTAATCTTCTCTTGTGTTCCTTTTCCCACATTTTCCAATTGGTTTTTAAACTCCTTCCTTATTTCTTCTAGAAAGATTTTCTATGCTGGAGACCAGATAATATTCTCCTCAGAGGTTCTAGGTCTCTCTGAGTTAGGGTCTTTTTCTTCCCAGAATTTCTATGGATCCACCTTTCCACTGGCCTTTCTTAATTTTGCTAAGACCTTGAGTTAGGGTGGGGCTGGTTCACAGAAGTTTGGTGTTGGGATCCCTAGAGGCCTTCCTCACTGTGTGAAATATCTCCAGATGGCCAGTAGGGGGTGCTAGAGGATTTGCTCACTGAGTGTAATTTCTCCAGCTGGCCAGTAAAGGGTACTGATTGCTTTCTCTGAAGTGTCTGTGACTTTGAGGCCTTCTCACTTAGCCTGTAGGGCATGACTGAAGCTGTTAAATACTTTTGTCTTCAGTCAGTGGTGGATTGTACCCTGGGGTGAGGTCATCATTCTCCCCATTTTCAGATGGGATGGTTTTCCTGCTCACACACCTTTGTTTGGGGCAGAAGTAGTCTGTAATTGTGTTTGTTCTGGGAAGAGGCTTCAGCTGAAATGGAGACATGGACTCAGAGTTCCACAGACCAGAGGAGCCCAGGGATGATGTCCGCAGCTCTCCTGCACTGTTGGCAAGCTTCAGATGGTCAGCACCAACACCAATGCCTCTGCTCCTTAGTTGACCCAAGCCCCAGCGATGGACCAGGTACTAGCCCCACAGCTGATCAAGCAGGTTGAGTTCTTGTGCCTTCAGGCTCTCGGGCTCCAACCCTGCAGCTAATCAAGCTGATCTGTGGCTGATCCACCCTCTGTGCCTGGACTCACCCAGGACTGCAGAAGACAAATCCTGAGGTGGATGTTCTTTCTCCTGGCTTTTCTGTCTGGGTTTTGTTGATTGGATTTCTGTTAAGAGGTTTGTTTCATATCATATGTGGGGAAAGATGAAGAGATTTTAGAACTGTGCCTGTCTTCTCTCTGCCATCTTTGCCAGAAGTTCAAAAAAGTAAAATTGTTATAAAAAAATAGGAAAAAAATGCTTGGTGGACATACTGCTCCTCATACCCTTCAAGTTCTTGACTGTAAAATTGGCATGGCCATAATCAAGGGAGTCATCAAGTATGATCCTTCTGATAAAATGGATGAATATGGACTTAGCTCATGCCCTGCCCCTATCTACTAGATTGTGTTCTTTGAGAGGAGAGATGGAATTTTTTTGCATTCTTTTATTTTTGTCTTTTTTTGGATCCCTACAGTTCAGCACACTTGCCCCTTATAAGGGGCCTTAATGCAAACTTGCTGACTGAATGACTGGTTATAACCTCCATCTCATTGGGAGTTAATATCTGCCCCATCATGATACATTTTAAACTCCCAAACTTTGCCATCTGATCTTCCAAGGGACTCTTAACAATCCACTAGGCCTTCTCATTTACCCTCTAGATGAGCCTTTTTATATGTATTTCCTCCCTCAATTAGAATATTACTTCCTTGAGAGAGGTAACAGTATTCTGTTTCTTTTTTCATGTCTTCTTGCTACAGCTAGTATTTCCAGGACTACAATGTATATCCTTACTTAATTCTGATTGCATGGAAAGTCTTCTATTACAAATAATATAAATTCTTGATTTCAATTACTGTTAAACAACTCTCAAGTTACTTCTATACTCTTTAGTGATAGCATTCTGAATAAGTGCTATAATTTATTTTTCTGTTTCTATTCATATAACTATATGATTTTCACAATTTTTTTTATCAATATGGTTTATTATTTTTTGTAAGTTGCCTCGTGTTGAACTTGTTAACCAGATTTTTATTGAGTGGGTCTCTAACAGGGCAGACCAGAGACAGAGAGTCAATAAACATGTAGAGGCTTAATTACTTTGTTTGCAAATAACTAGTTTGTAATTTTGGGATTACTCTTTCCTTGGAACTCAACTTGCTGAAGTTCAGGCAAAGAATATATATATATACATATATATATGTATATATATATATATACATATATGTGTGTGTGTGTGTGTGTGTGTGTGTGTGTGTGTATGATCGTAAGTGGTGGATCATAGAACAATCATTTTGGGGGCTTGAATAATCTTTGCAGAACAGCCCATCATGCAGGACTATATAATAATTATATCAGATATGCCCATCCAAGTAGGACAACACAGATATATTCAAGTCCCACAGGAACAGTTAAGTTGATAGCATAGTCTTGGGGATGCATTATTATTGCTTGAGTACAGCACAGAACAGGTTACCAATTCATTTCATTAAACACAGGTAAAAGAATGCAGGACTTTCTTTGACTATTTTGTTTTCACTTTTTCCAAGGCCTATAAATAGGATGTCTAGAAACTAAATTATTATTATTAAATTCATTACACACATCACATTAATCGATATAAAAACCAACTCTTGACAAACTGCATTACTGCCATAAAAACAACCTAGTCTTTGTTAGTAATATTTTTCAATTTATTCCTCTAACATCTTTGTTAATGCTTTATTCAATATTTTGAATTTTTATTGATTCATGATATAATTCAATAATTTTCTTTCTCTGCTTTATTTTTTCCTGGTTTGAGTCCAGTTCAACATATTTTTCATAGAAGGAATATAGTATGGTGCCCTCTATCTCTAATTGCAATCACTTGATCTGATATTGGAGTCAATCATTTGCTTTTTTAATATTTAATAGAATTCCCTTGTATGACCATCTTAGTCAGCTTTTTTCCCCTTTGGAAGTTAATTTATGGCTTGATCAATTTCTATTTCGGAGACTAGTTTATTTAAAATTTCCATTTCCATTTCTGTTAATCTGACTTTTTATTTTTTATAAATATTCACCCTTCTTATAGGACTTTGACATATATTTGGGTAAAAAAATACCTAACAATTTCATTTTTCTCCCTTATCTTTTAGGAATTCTCCCCTTCCTTTTTCTACTTATGCTACCATCTCTTTTAATGCTTTCTCTATTTCATTAGTCTTTTAAAAAAACAGCTGTTCATGGTGTTCACTAAGTAGTTTTTATTTTATTTATAATTTTATTGATCTCTTCTTTGACTTTCAAAATTTATATTTGTATTTTGAAATTTATTTTTAATTATCCTCTTATTTTGAATATTCTTTCTATTTATTGATCTCCCCAAATAAAATGTAAGTTACTTAAGTACAGAGGTCATTTCATTTTTGTCTTTACTTTCTCAGTACCTGGTACATAGTAAGCACTTAAATGGTTATTGATCAATTGATGAAAAAGTTTAGAGATATAATCTTCCTTTAAGGCAGAGAGTCATTTTTAACACCTTTTTTTTGTGCCATAGACATCCCCCTTCCCAAACCCTAGAAGAATGGTAAAAATTATTTTTATTTATTTTATAATATAATATTTATTTAATATAATATATAATTATACTTAATAAAATATACTTTAATATGCTATAATTTAATATAATAAATATATTATATAATATAATATAACATAATATAAATAATATAATATAATGGGGTTAAGTGGCTTGCCCAAGGTCACACAGCTAGGCAATTATTAAGTGTCTGATATCAGATTTGAACTCAAGGCCTCCTGACTCCAGGGCTGGTGCTCTATCCACCCTGCCACCTTGCTGCAACTAAAAATTGTTTTTAAATAATCAGAGGCAATGCTAAATTTCAATTAGAGGTTCATTAAAATTAATTTTTATTTTTTCTTTCTTCTAATTTTATTGACTCAATGAAATCTATCCATGGATCTCTTGAGTATCTGTGGACCCCAAGTTAAGAGCCTCTGCCCAAAGGACTATTTTGACTAAATCCAGAAAGTTTTGGCATATTGTCTAATTGTTATTGTCATGCAAATTTAGGGAAGGTTTAGATGAATGGCACTTATAACTAACTGTTTTTTTTCTTTTTTATATTCACAGCATAGGAGGGTATAGGTAAATTTAGTTAGATATAGAATTTCATATAATTTTTCTTGGCCCCATAATCCCATGAATAAGTGAGAGATGCCCTCTGGTTGAAGGCCTAGAGACTTTGGGGGCCCAAGTTTACATAGGGTTTTTAGAAAAAAAGGATCTATCATTATAGATATCACATTGCTACTGGAGTGATGGGGGCAGGTACCATGGACCAGAAGCAAAATCGAAGTTCCTAAAAAATTAGCCAGGAATGCCTCTCAAGATAAAGAAGAAGGGAGCAGCTAGGTGGTACAGTGGATTGAGCACCAGCCCTGGAGTCAGGAGGACATGAGTTCAAATTTGACATTTAATAATTGCCTATCTGTGTGACTTTGGGCAAGTCAATTAACCCCATTGCCTGAAATAAAAAAAAAAAAACCAATAGTCAAGATAAGGAAGGTAAAATTATAACTATACTACACCTTCAAAATTTGATGGTATTTCAGTAACCAGTTCTCACTAGAACTAAAATCATTTTAGACTTTAAGTATACCAGAAATGTATAACAGGAGATAATCTTAGGAGAATTCTACCATAAATTCCTCTGCCTATTTAGTTTCCATATTTAAAAAAAACCTCAAAACTATTTATTTACTTATTTTTGTTTGTTTATTTTTTCTTTGCCTCATTCATTAATTAGAATTATATTATTTAGTCTCTAAATCCAAATCCTTTCTTCACATCCCTATGTTGATTAAATTTTTTTAGTACCTTTGGTTTAGATTATTTAATATTTCATTAAGGAATTATTTTAAACAAAGAAGACCAGTTTTATTGAATTGCTAAGTGTGAGGAGGAAAATAATATGCAATAAAGATGAAAAAAATTAATTTGGAGTCAAATTGTAAAATATTTTAAATGCCAAGCAGTAATTTATAATTGGTTCTAGAGGTAATGGAGAGCCACTGGATTTTATTGAATAGGTGATTGACATGATCAAATTTATGCTTTAGGAAAATCAGTTTGGCAACTGTGTGAAAAATGGATTGGAGAGGAGAGAGACTTGAAACTGGGAGTGAAATTAGGAGGCTATTTCAATAGTACTGGCAAGGTGATGAGGGCCTAAACTATGGGAGTGAAACTGGGGGGGGGGGGAGGCAAATGGGAAAAATGTCATGGATATGGTAAAAACTTGTTCTTTTAATCAATTTACAAGAACCCTTCCCTAACTCCTCTCAATTCTAGTAACTTCGTTTTGTATGTAGTTGATTTTGTATGTAGTTGATTTGAATGAATGTTTGCATGTTATCTCCCTCATTAAGCTTCTTGAGGTCAGGGACTGTCTTTTGCCACTTACTGTATTCCCATCATTTAGCAGAGGGACTAGAACAATTTAAGTCCTTAATAAATATTTATTGGTTGGTCTATTCATATGTAGGGGCATAGGGAATCAAAGATGATGCTCAGGTTGTGAACTTGGATAACTGGAAGAATTATAGCACACTCAATGGAAAAAAAAAGGGAAATTTGGAAGAAAGGTAGATTTGGAGGAAAAAACACTAAGTTTACTTTTGAATGTGTTGACTTTATGATATCTATGAAAGATTCAGTTTGAAATGCCTAGTAAAGAGTTGATGATGTGATATTATATAGCTCAAGAGATAAACTAAAACTGGATACATAGCTCTTGAAATCATCAGAGAGAGAATAGTAAAATAATAAATTGTAAAGTAAAAGTAAATAGTAAAACAGTAAAGTAAATAAAGAGAATAGTAAAATACATATGAACCATAAAAGAATGGAGAAAATGAAGAAAAGAGGGCCCAGGAAAGAGCCTGTGGTATACCTACAATTAAGGAGTATGATCTACAAAGGAGACTAGACAGGTAGGAGAACCGAGGAACCAAGAAAGAGTAATATTCTTATAACAAATATGTGATGTAGCTACCTATCCCATGTTGTAGAATATGAATCCCCATAAGTATGTAGATACTTGCTCATTTTCTGTCTTTTCCACTTCATGTTGCTCTCATATTAACAGTTCTAGGTTAATTTAACACATTTATGCTCAAATTATCTCAGGTAATCAAGAGCACTCTGAGCAACATTCTTAACTACTAGCTCTCTGAAATCCACTGACATAGTTTTTAGGTTTAACATACATTAACATTTTCTCTATCACTTTCTTAAGATTAGACAATTTAATGCAAAGGCAATTTACAGATGAGATTAAAACAATTCATAATCATATGAAAAATTGTTCTAAATAATTACTTTTTAGAGAAATGCAAATTAAAGCCTCTTGAGGTACCACCTCCTAGCTCTCAGGCTGGACAATATGACCAGAAAGGACAATCAGCATTGTTGAATTTTTCTTCCATTTCCTCATTGGCAAAATGAGCTGGAGAAGGACATGGCAAACCACACTAATATCTTTCCCAAGAAGCCCCCAAATGGAGTCTTGAAGAGTCAGACATGACTGAATAACAATGTGGGAAATCTGGGACACTATTACATTGTTGCTGGAGCTGTGAACTCATCCAACCTTTCTGGAGAGCAATTTGGAATTATGCCCAAAGGGCAACAAAAATGTGCATACCCTTTAATCCAGCAATACCACTACTGGGTCTATACACTGAAGAGATGATGAAAAAGGGTAAAAACATCACTTGTACAAAAATATTCATAGCAGCCCTGTTTGTGGTGGCAAAGAATTGGAAATCAAGTAAATGTCCTTCAACTGGGGGGTGGCTTAGCAAACTGTTGTATATGTATGTCATGGAATACTATTATTCTATTAGAAACCAGGAGGGATGGGAATTCAGGGAAGCCTGGAGGGATATGGAAGAATTAATGCTGAGTAAGATGAGCAGAACAAGAAAAACATTGTACACCCTAACAGCAACATGGGGGAGATGACCAACCTTGATGTACTTGCTTATTCCATCGGTTTAACAGTCAGGGACAATTTGGGGCTGTGATGGAGAATACCATCTGTATCCAGAGAAATAACTGTGGAATTTGAACAAAGATCAAGGACTATTAACTTTAATTTAGAAAAAAAAATCTGATATCTTAATTGTCTGATCTTGCCATCTCTTATACTTTATGTTTCTTCCTTAAGGATGATTTCTCTCTCTCATCTCATTCAATTTGGATCAATGTATACCATGGAAACAATGTAAAGACTGGCAAATTGCCTTCTGTGGGGGGGTGGGGGAAGAGAAGTAAGATTGGGGGAAAATTGTAAAACAAAATAAATAAAATCTTAAAAAAAAAGACTAGACAATTAAAAATTCAATCACTGATTTGGTTTGCAAATTTCCAAGATGCAAATGATTGCATACCTCTGCTGTTTTGAAGTTGTTTTGAAAGGGAATTCAGTCCCCTACTCACCACTCTAGTTCTTGAGGCCCCCACTGGTGCATTTCTATTTACACAACCAACAGTTACAATACATTAATTTGGGATATAGTGATCTATTTACAGATTATTACGTTCATACAAACCAACCATGTATAATAAATGATACTTTTACATCTTAAATACAACCATTTATTTAGCATCAAGGCAAAAGATATAGTACTATAGTCACATATTAAAGCAATTTCACAAATAGTAAAAAATATCATAATTCAAATAGGAAGCTAGGAAGTGCAGTGGATAGAATGTTAGGCCTAGACGCAAGAAGATCTGAGTTCAAATCTGGCTTTAGACATTTATTAGCAAGTCACTTCACTCTATTTTCTTCCATTTCCTCATTGGGAAAATGAGCTGGAGAAGGACACGGCAAACCACACTAATATCTTTCCCAAGAAGGCCCCAAATGGAGTCTTGAAGGGTCACACATGACTGAATAACAAGAACAACAATATCACAATCTACATATAAGCCTGGATCACATCTTTTCCATCAACAGGAATATACATACATACATACACGCATACAATAGGAATCTGACAAGGAAACACATGAAGGAGGAAACTCCAAATGTTCAGGGCAACTCACAACTCTGGACTGTAGGCTTTAATGCCATTAGTTCAATCAGAACAGTTGAATCACACAAAACTGCTTTTCTACTACTTGTCTGTTAGTCCTCATTACTCTCCAGCTGGACAAATCCTCTTCTTTTCTAAAGCACACTCAAAAGGAGAATTTAGAAGGTGTTATTTCAATGTGAACCACAGTTCTCTTTAAGCTAGAGAACTGCAAAACTCATTGTTATGGTTATCTCTAGGTTTTACAGACCAAACCATCCTGTCATTCAGTCAGTGGAATTCTTCATTGTTTAATTTTAAAATAACTTTTAACTAGAGGTTCAGATTGACACTCCAGGTAAGGCAAACCAATCAAGACCTCTTCCTTTAGTTAAACAGCTACTGTTATCTTTCCTCTTTTCTGCTTTTCCTTCTCAAACCAGAGGGGGCAGAAAAGAGCAACATACACTTGTGAAAAGCTTCATCTCTCTTAAGCCTTAGGTGGTGCTCAAGGACCATAGCTTTGACTGTTGTGTTCATTCCCCCATTAGGAATTCATGTAGCTGAAGGCTTTTGTCACCTCTTGCTGTTGGTCCTTTCAAACTGCTCCAACAAACTACTTTTCTTTTTTCTTTTTGATTTGTAACTTTTATGCATTTTATTTTATGTATTTTTAAAAAATCCATTATTCTGAGAAGAGATCTATAGATTTTACCACATTGCTATAGGAGTTCATAACAAAGACTGTGAAGAAGCTCTGAACTAGATGATTTGATATAAGTGATTACAAAGTTGAGGCAATTATTAGCTAGCTAGAGTTCTCAGTCTTCTAGAACATGGTCACACTAAAGAATCCAGAAACTATGCTTCTGGTAAAACAAACTACACTTCTGATCTGTTTCTTCAGTCTTCACTCACTCTATTTTTCCCTCTTCAACTCCAGCCCCCCATACTTTCTTTCAGCCCCCACCCCAATCCTTCAAAGACTTAAATTGGAGCCCACTAGCCCTCAGTGATTTACCTTTACTTAAAGGTAACAATTCACCAACTTTTCCCTGTGAAGTTGACTGATCTTTTAAAAATCATATTTCAGTCTACAATTAATTATGTGATTTTTCTTAGTTTTACCCTTCTCAATTGTGAAACAGTTATATGCAATTGAGGTGAGGGAACATAATACTCTGAAGTTCTAAGTTTCTATCATCATGAAACTCATTTCATGTCCTTGAAACTATGCTTCTTTACATTTGTATTTTCTTTGTATTTTTTCTGTATCTTAGTTTTTTTTAAATAAAAGGTCCTTCTCTAACCCTTTAAATTATTTAACTGCTCATTTGCAGAAAACATTATACTCCATTTTTCTCTAGATGAGTTGAATCTTTATGTTTATTCCATCTGTCAAAAAGAGCTCAAATGCCATCCAAAAGCTATATATTTTAACAATTTATATTCAAAGTACTTTTTCCCACTTCTTTCAGACATCAGAATGTCCATCTATAACAGCAACAATATCTAACATCCTTTAAAAGATGATCAACTTCTTTTCTTTTCACAAAATTGTATTTTCTGTTCTTTTCAGACTTAAACTACTAGAGCTTTAAAGGAATAGTACTTTACATCATGAAACCCCCAAAGAAGAGAGTATCCAGCAAAAGGGGGATGGCCAATAGTGGTAAATGATGCACAAATTTGAACAAGGATGAAGACTGAGAAGAGTCCATCAGATTTTCCAATTATGAAATCATTGATGATAAAGGAAAAGGCCATTTCAATTGAATAAATACTTTGAAAGTCAGTTCATAAAAGGCTTAGAAGAGAGAAATTGAAGGCAGTTAAGTCTAGACAATACATCAACATTTTGATTTAGAAAGGAAGATATAGGATGTTACCCCGACAGAATGGTAGATTTTAGTGAGGGTTTTTTAAGACCAGAGAGAATTTTTTACATGTTTGTAGGCAATAGTGAAGGAATCAAAAGAAAGGGACAGACTTGCATGAATTGATGTTGAGTGAAATGAGCAGAACCAGAAGACCATTATACACATTAACAACAATATGGAGTGATGATCAACTATGATAGACTAGTTCATTTCTGCAGTACAATAATCAGAGATAATTTTTAAAGACTTGTGATGGAAAATATCATCCATATCCAGAGAAGGAACTGTGCAGTTTAAATGAAGTCCAAAGCTTATTATTTTCAATTTTAAAAGTTGTCTTATGTATTATGTAATTTTTTTCTCTCTGTTATCTTTCTTCCATTTGGATCTGATTTGTCCCTCACAACATGTTCAATATCAATCTATGTTTAGCATGATTATAAATATAGAGTTTAAATCCGATTGCTTTCTGCTAAGGGGAGAGGGGAGGGAAGGGAAGGGAAGGAGGGAGAAAAATTGTAAAACTCAAAACCTTGCAAAAAAAAGATTAGCAAAAACTACCATTGTATGTAGTTGAAAAACAAATAAATAAAATATTTAAATTAACAAAAAAGGAGAGACTGAAAATTAAAGAGGGGGGAAATGATAGTGAAGTAATCTGCTAGAAAAGATTGGAAGAGAAGGGAATAGATAGGGGAGTTAACTAAGGTCATCCATTTCTTATGAATGAAATAATTTTTTATTAAGTAATGTACAAAGCTGGAAAGCTAAGTACCAATGGATAGAATGCTGGATTTGGAATCCCTGAGTTCTAATCTGACTTCAGACACTTCCTGGTTGAGTGGCAAGTTGCTTAGCTCTGTTTGCCTTAGTTTCATCATTTGTAGCATAAACCAGAGAATGAAATGGCAAAGTACTCTAGTATCTTTGCCAAAAAAAAAAAATTGTAAATGGGGTCACAAAAAATTGAACACAAAGAGTTCAGTTGAAAAACAACTGAACAACAAAAGTTTGGGATTACTATTTGGAAAGGAATATTATTATAAAAAACAAAGACAGTACTTGCTCTCAAGGCAATCCCATTCAAATAGGAGGATATAACTCATATAAGCTGTATAATATGTAGACCAGTTAGAAAGGTCAAGCAGTGCTTGGGGTACAACAGCAAAGCAAATGGTATTGGGTCTTCTTAAAGTCATTTCCATCATTGACATGTTATCTATTTCTGATATTAAATCATTTGAAAGTGCCAAGGACTTTGGTTGGGAGAAGACTATTTCCAAGTTCTTCAGTAGCTACGGTTGCTGAGGAGACGAGGCCTGAAACCCCTATAGCAGCAATTGCTAGGTCACATTTCCACAAGGATTGTTTTTCCTGTATATTAACTGTAGAGTTAAGATGACAGGCTAGGCAATACTGCTATTCTAGAGGCTCATGTTTTGATCTGCCCATTGGTGATACTTGGTTGGAAGATGATAGTTTTGAGGGAGGGTGATAGTGGAGCCCTCTTTGTCAAAGATCAGTCTCCTTGATTATAGTTTGGAGGCTAAAATGAGAGCAGGGATGATGTTCTGGGGTGGGTGGGGAGAGGAAGTGTTGTTACTCCTAGTGCTCTTTAATTCTGTGTTCCAAGATGATTCCACTGTGAGCTGAAAGGAGTTAGTGGTCAGCAGGGTAACAGTGGTTTGACCTGTCTGGTACATATTGTCTCTTAGGGTATCTTGCTGCTTTAGCTAGGCTGACTTTTCTCTACTTTAAGTGACTGTTGTTCAGTAATTTGTATTAATGGTGGTGGAGATGTCAGGGCCCTACTCCAAAAAGGGTTGATTCCTTTGATGATGGTTGCAAGGGAGATGCTAGAAACATGGTTAGGGGAGGGCATGCTGTTAGTTTTGTTGATGTTTGTCAAATTCATAGTAAAAAAAAATGTTCTAAAGAATAAATTAGGGAGTTGTAAAAGGGTTGCCTTACTTCAATAAGGATCCAGCTGGGATAAGATGACACCTAGATCTGCCTCTCTCAACATGAATGCTTAGAAATCATTTATGCTATTAAAAGTTCATTTCCCCCCATAAGATTATGTTCAGGTTTTTTCTTGGTTGTAGGTCTTTTTTTTCCATCTTGGTATTTTATAACAAGCTTTCCTGTAAAGGAAAACTGAATAATCTTATGATCCTTGCTATTCCTTGGAATTTTATCACTTTCCCTCTGGTTGCTTGCAGTATTTTTTCTTCATATTAGAAGGCTTGTCTTGAGGCAAACATATTCCTAGGTTTTTAAATTTGAAGTTTCTTTTAGGTAATAACCTGTGGATTTTTTCTAATTTCATTTTCAGTTTTTGGCAATTTGGGATCATTTTCTTTTATTATTTTTTTGAAATATGATATCAAGGGATTTTTTGGTCATGTTTTTTCAGGGATTCTGTGATTCTTAAATTATCTCATAAGATTTTATTTTTTCAGTAAGTTGATTTTGATAGAAGATACTTTAATTATTCTAAATTTTTGAACTTTTGATTTTGCTGACCTACCACAATTCTATTTTCTGAGATATTTATTGAAAGGCTTTCAATGCTCTGTCCTAAGTTGTGTATTTAGAAATATGGTATAGAAGAATTACATAGTTGTTATAAGGGACTTCAATTATCCATATATCTGTTAGAGTTCTCACTTGGCCAAAAGCGAAACAGATAATATTCTCTTGACTTGCCTTAGTAAATGTTTTATTTTTCAACAGTTAGAAGGATCATCAAAAGAAAAAAAAATTATCCTAACTGAGAGGAACTGGTTGCTGGGGTAGAAATGATAGGAAGTGTGAAGGGAATTGATCCTTTCTTTCTAGAATTTGTGATAGAGAAGGAAAAGAAAGTCAGGCATAGTTTGGTTTCATGCTAAATCTTGGATGAGCAGATTTCAAAGAGTTCAGGAGAAAGATGCTATCTATAAAAGATAAAAAGGGGAAATCAAACCAAGAGGAATAAGAGCTGCTCAAAAAAGAAGTTCTGAAGATACAAAGTAAACAGTTTCATTGAAGAAGAAAAATAGGATTTATCTGAAAAGACCCATATGGTGGATACACAGGGAATTACCTAATCATTTAGGTTTATGTGCAGAAGATGGAAGCAAGGTCATTTTTTTAAAAAAAGGATTACTGTAATTAAGTGGCATGATTCTGTAAAAATAATCCCAGAAATGCTTAATTTAGACAACAATTAGAAAGAGTACCTTTCCCTTCTTTAGTAGTCTTCAGGCAGAACCTGGATGATTATTTGTTAAGTATGTAATAGTTGAGATTCTTTTTAGGTATAGGTTGGACTTCTTTATTGTGGCTAAGTCTGTGGCTCCAGTCCCAGTGTCCTGATATTTCTCACTGTACAAAGTGGTATATCTAAGCTGAGATCTTCATGTTCTCCAGAGTTTGCCTCCCAGCTATAATCCTGGACTGAGGATCTCAGCTAGCATGGTGCTCTGTCCTGATAGATTAGCTGGTCATAGTAGTTACTGTAGTCACTGGTCACTGTAGTCCCAACCCAGGATGTTATTTTGGGTCTTAAGCCCTGACCCTTGCAATAATTTGAAAGCTGAGCCCTCACTCAGTCATAGTTGGCATAATTGTCCCCAAGTCTTATCCTCTGCCACAGTACCAGACTAGAAAGCTATGCTAGTTATAAGTCCAGACCCTGCCACATTCCTGGGTAGGACCATGAAGGATCCCCTTGGGACTGATGATTCTCTTGGATAGTAACCCTGATGTAGAAATTCTATTCTCTGGTCCCTCCCAGAGTTCTTTATGTGGCTACAGAGAGGAAGATTAAGAGTTCATAAGATAGTAACTCAAACATTAAAACAGAGTCCTTAGTTGTTAGAACTTTTTGGTAAGGTTTCCCTTAGTGGTGTTTCTCTCTAGGTTTATTCATTATCTGCTTAATTTGTTGCTATTTTCCATTGTCCCAGAGGTGATTTTTCTGGAAGCTAGACTTGGTTGAGCCCTTTCATGACATGATCTTTGTCAGAAAACTTCATTTCATTTTTCAAACACAAATGTTAGGCTCATCTATAAAGAGAGAGGGAACTGTTCCCAAGTCTTATTATTACTATAATCATTATGAGTTATTGTTAAATTACTTTTCCAAACCCCTTCCAACAAGGGTCAGATTGATTTGGGCTTGACATTATTATATGATATTTTTCTCTACTTTATATATGAAGTTGACACTACTGGTCCACAATTTATCGGGGCATGAACTCTGAGTTGTTTTTCTCCCATAGAGGATATGGTCCCACACTAATCCATCACACCCTCTTGCTCAGTCCCTTTAAGAATAGTAGCGTGTATTTTGTTATCAATCAATCAATCAATAAGCATATATTAAACTATTAAGTGATAGGAAATGCTCACTAAATGCTTAGGGATAGAAAGTAAAATCAAAATCAATTCCTTTCTTCCAAAAGTTTATATATATATATATATATATATATATATTTTTTTTTTTTTTAGGTTTTTGCAAAGCAAATGGGGTTAAATGGCTTGCCCAATGCCACACAGCTAGGTAATTATTAAGTGTCTGAGACCGGATTTGAACCCAGGTACTCATGACTCCAGGGCCGGTGCTTTATCTACTTCGCTGCCTAGCTGCCCCAAGAGTTTATGTTCTAATTGAGAAGATTACATATCCTTTAGAACATTCAAGATAAATACAGTACAGACAAAACATAACCTTAGAAGGATTGTGAAGTGGTTGGCAGAGGACATAGTCACAGTTTAGGCTCACAGAAGAGTATAAAATTTTCTGACTTTCAAAGTCTTTAACCTTGGTCACAATATCAAGTGCTAAATAAATCTGTTAATAACAATATCAGTAACATAGCTTATGTCTATATAAAGTACTTTTCTCCCTGTGAAGTTAGTTGTATGAGCTTTATTAGATCAATTTTGTAGGTGTGGAAAATGAAGCTTAGGGAGTGCCCACAGTCATACACAACTAGCCAAGTGTTAGAAGAAGGGCCCAGGTCTTCTGATTCCAAATGAAAATACTATGTGGCTTCTTCAGTATTAGTCCCCAAACAGAAATACCCTCAGAAGATTTCTAACAACCCATCATTTTACTATAAAGTCCTTCTAATACCCAGGAGAAGAAAAAGGGAAAAAAGTTCCTGCTAGATCAACTCTGAGATTGGCACCTTGAAATAATTTTCACCTAGGGAAGTATTCTCTTGGATTTTTCTCCAAAGGGTGTGGCATGAATCAAACAATAGATTTAAGAGCAAGACTCTCATTTATGCTTCAGTCAGAGCAAAGTATTTGCACTCCACATTTTTCACCTACAAAAATGTAACAGATATGTGAGGATGATCATGGGTGGAATTTAATTTTCTCACCCACAATAGTTCATTAGTGAAATAAGAAAATGTGTGATGGATTTATGCATGGTCTGCCTAAAATCATTTCACCATAACAAAAGGTCTTGAAGACTACGCAAAAGCATAATGGTAATTAAATTGCTTCTCTGAACAGCATACTGTAAGGAAAGAAAACACAGTCTTAAAAATAGCAGTTTGTGGAGCTGGAGAATAGGCAGAGAAACCCACAAAGGGATCACAGAGGTGTTTGAACATGGAATAGAAATCAGATTTGAAAATAACACTCCTTGTTCAGTGCTTACCCAGATTCCCAAGTTTTCAGGGTGTTTGATTTTGCCCTTTTCTTTTCTGTGGGGGTGTAAGTCACTAGTGCTGGAATCCTAAGCAAACTGACTTCCCTAATTTAAAAAGCACTCCCCCTCTTTCCTCTGAAATGCACAGTCAATTTCCATTTATTTAGAACCCACTAATTCAGGATTTGTATTAATTGGAGCATGGGCAGGAATGAGATTTGCTTCTGGGTTATCTTTGAAAAAAATGGATTTTGCTAAGCAATTAGTGTAAATAAGATTGCAAGAGGACACGTTTAACCTACGTGTGCAAACTGATTTTCCTTTAGTACTTTGACAGCATTCAGTTTATATAGCGTCAAAACTGGGAGGGAACTTAGAGATTGTCTAATTCAATGCTATAATTTTGCAGAAGAAAATTTAGGCTCTAGGAAATGACTTACCCAAGGTCACATAGCCAATTACTGACAGGACCTAGACAAGGACTCACCAAACTGTCAGTGATTTGGGTTAATCTGTGTTGCAATGCAAGGTAGAAAGTAATAAAATTATATTGAAACATTTTCTAATTCTGAGTTTTCATTTGCTAAATATTCCTCTTCCCTAGGCAAATTACTCCCTGGCAACAGGCAGCCAGTATCCTTCCCTGTTGCAGGCTGAAGAATGTAGCGATTACAGTTGATAACCTTCCCCAGGAATATAACAGAAAAGGGCGCTGAAGAATTCTCTTTCCCCAAGAGTCTTATCTGTCTACATCTTTCCACTCCCTGATCCTCTTGACCTGGAGAGGAATAAACTGAGAATTGTACCATACAATTTTCCTTTTTCCATTTTTCCAGCTGCTTCTGTTGTTATTGCTTGAACTGAAAAAAAGATCCCACAAATAAATGTTTTCCCTCTGTTAGGTCAGGGGAAGGGTGGGTAGGAAATCTGAAGTTCTGTTTGTGTGTCCTACCATTTCATTGTATTTTTTCACTTTTCTTTATTGGCAACCTGTCTAGTATTTCAACTAGCATTTCTTAAATGCTTCCTGAGTGCTAGGCTAGATTTTTTGGAGGAATATAAAATGGTTGGAGGAATAAAATAATGGTTGTTTTTCTTGATGGTTTGAAATCTTGGGGAATCAAAATAAATAAATAAGAAACAAATACACATACAAACAAGTTATGTAGATAGATAATAAGATTTAGAGGGGGAAAAAAATTCAGGCCCATCCCTAAAGGCCAAAAATAGGGAGAAGGAGAAAAGTAGAAGGAAAAATATTAGAAAGAAGGAAAGAAGAAAGGAGAAGGAAAAAACAGTATAGCCATTGAGATTAATCAAAAAGAATCTTAATACAGAATTTGAATTGATAAGCAAAAATTCTCACATATGCCCTGCATGGTATAGAAATAAATATGGAATAGGAAAAAATGTTTATTTTAAAAAGAAAATATAAAAATAAACATTTTAAGAATCTATCCAAATTAAATCAAAATCATATATCACATGATTATAATTCACAATACTGTATTTACAAAATATACCTCATAAATTGCAATACTTATATAATGAAACATATTTAAAATAGCAAAATGCAGTTTTTCTTCACTAGTATGTTAATTTTATAATTTTAATGTAAAATTATGTTGATTTGAAAACAGATAATATAGTTAGAAAGATTTTTTAAAAAATAAGTTGTACCAGGGGTAGCTAGATGGCACAGTGGATAGAAAACACCTGCCCTGGAGACAGGAGATCCTGAGTTCCAATTCAACCTCAGACACTTAATTATCTAGCTGTGTGACATTGGGCAAGTCATTTAACCCCATTGCCTTGCAAACCCCCCCCCGCAAAATTAAGTTGTACTGCTTAAAAGATGTATATGCTATCTGTGTGACCTTGGGCAAGACACTTAACCCCATTGCTTTAAAGAAAATTTTTTTAAAAATGTATATGCATGCCATTTAACCTTTTATAATTAAAGAATAACTAAATATAGAGTGTCTGTGCTGCCCATATCAGATGAATTATGTCCACATGAGTTGTCTAAAGGTAACTCAAAGGAAGCCATGAATACATATAATCTTACCCACCCCTTTTCAAGGGAGATTTGGAGATTTTTGCTTGGAAGGAAACAGAAAATGTCACAAAACTGGTTGTTTTGATCTTCTCTGAGAAAGAAGTGTATAACTAGAATTATACCTATTGCCCCCTAAATGATGGGGACATGATTTCTGGATTCTGGTTACATTCCTTTCAAAGTTATCTTTCCTCTTAACTACTTCCCACCAAATGCTAGTTACACATAAAAAAATCATCAAATATAATGAATAGCAAGTAAACTTATCTGAGCAGATAGCAAATAGAAACTGGAGTTTTATAGTTTAGAATAGTACAGAAAATAATACTGAGTGAATGAGCTCTTTAGACAGGAGTGAGTTGAGGCAACAACCTTGAGCCCAAGTGTATATTTTTGTCTGTGTTATTCCCCTACTTGCAACTGTATACAACTCATCATCCCCTACAACTTAGAAAAAAAAGAAAAAGACTTGGAATTCATAGCTTTTATGAATTTGGTATAATCTAACCTTCAGAGGTTAATATGAAGAGGTATGTGGAAGGTTCACCATATGTTGGGGTGACTAACGTGATGAATGAAAATTCAGGGATTAGGAAGTTAAGTCTGAAGGAAGGATTCATTTGAGCCAGAGTTCACTAGATGCTCTGACTCTCTGCTCCTTAATCTAAAGAACTTGTTGAAGGGACTCTAACTGACATACTATTTTTTCTACAGAGTTGAAACCAGAATCTTTCTACAGAGTTGAAACCAGAACCCCTGCTGAGATGTTATCTATCTATCTATCTATCTATCTATCTATCTATCTATCCACTCATCTATTCCTCCCTCTATCCATTTATGTTTGTTTTTTCCCTAGCCAGTAAGAGAAGATTATTAATTCAAAGAAGAATTTAAAGGAAAATATAATAAGAAAAGTAATAGTAAAGCATTTTTCCTCCTCCCAGAAATCTGAAGAACATTCTCTTGCAAATATACACATTATTAGTGTGAAGAGTGGATACAAATAGGACACACTAGAGGAAGAGAAATCAGGAAAGAAATATGCTTAACCAAAGCATATGCATGAAGGGATGTATATCTCCAATGCTGCAGAGCAGCTGCTGTCTTTTGGGATATAATTGTACTGGGTCCTGTTCAGGGGTGTGTTGATAAAGTTTAATATAAACATTAACATTAATATAAAAAGTTTAACATAACAAAAAGTGTTCGAAAAACAAAGGAAAAAAAACCACAGCATGCATGACACACTTTAAAGTTTAAAACATTTTCTTTATAAACAAAAACAATAAATCAGGTCATCATTTGTAGAAATTGCTGGTTTACTAACTATACTTGCTCACACCGAAAATTTGTCAGCTCTTGAAAGTCAGTATGAATTATCTAAAGTACATTCTTGCTCCTGCTAGACCTGTTTGTAAATACTTTTGCGTGCTATGGAACTTCTATTGTAGTCAGCATTACTTTATTGATTTCATAATCAATAATAGTTTTTGTCAGATATGGCTTCAATGAGCCCAAAGTGGTGGAATGTCTCTCTTCTTCCAGCTTATGGCATGATGCGGAGATCTCAGATAAGACAGAACAAATAGATACTGAGAGTTTTAGTCTACTTTGTTCATTTATTTTAACTGGGGAAATTGAATCCCAGAGGGGAGAAATGACTTGTCCACAATCACAAAGGTAATAAATAAATTATAAAAGCTAGGATTTGGACCTAGGTCTTCTGACTCAAAATCCAGTTAACTCTGTCATCATATATTTAATCTCAGTTCTATCTGTTATAATTCTTTTAAAAAAGATAGAAGCCCTAACATATCCAACCTTCAGAAAAGACTCTTCTGGTCTTTTCTCATAAAAGAACTCGATATATTTTTCTGAAACTTAACTGAAATAAAGGAAATTTATTGAAGGAAAAATGCCAGAAATAAATTCCTTGCCTTGCCAGGTATGAAACTCTTTGCACACATATTCATTGTTATTACAGCTATTATCTTCAGGATTATATATAATACATATATAATATGCATATTATATATAGTTATATACATACTTACAGAAAACATCTTATTTGCATATAAAATGTGTGTGAGAAGTCATACATTTTTAGTGTGAACATTTTATTCTTTAGGTGTTAGCAAACTGTTCACCAGGGCAATGTTTCTGTCAGATGCTTTGCTCTGACTCAGGGTCAGAAAATTCATGTAACTCTCTTGTTTAATTTCCTGTTGTTAAAGTACTTTAAGTTGGTGTCTGTTTAGAGATTATTCTTCATACAACAAACCTCCTGTGACTTTCTGGTTTTCAGGATTTTCAGTTTTTCAAACCTAAAACTCTTGCTCATCCATGTAAATGAGTGGGAGAATAAAAGTATTGGAATAAAGTTCAGCCCAGGTGGCAAAGTCATTTTTTCCATCATCCATTTATGTTCCTGAGCTTTCATAAATAAAGGTGACAGGCAAGCCTTCAGGCTTTGAGCACACTCTATAGCTCAACAATAAAAATATGCTAGATTTTTTTCATCGATATTGCCACTCAAAGTTACTTAGACTGTATGTTGATGCTTTAAAAAAATTCAGATGAAAAATATAAAATTCATTTGTCTGAGCTTCATCAGGGTAGATAGATAATTTCTCCCATTGAAACAACTGATACAAGCTGAATACCATCTGAAGCAATTATTAGTGGCCTTCTACCACTATGACAACCTTCCCCTCTTCCCCCTCATACTTGATAGACACATACATATTCTTTTCCTTTTACTCTTGTCTTCCTTCTACAATCTCCTTCTACATTCAAACACCAGAATGTTTTCCAAATTTCTCACTATGCTTCCTATATACAAGATCTTGAAGCTGTGTTCAAGTGTCTGCTTGAGACTATCAAATAGAATTCATGTAGAATTATAAATTTATCTGTCAGGCGGAAGTTTTGTTCCGACTAACCCAATCTTTTATATTAGACTTTACCAGAAACGAATGATCACAGGTTTTTAAAAAGTGAACATTTTAAATTAAGGAATAAAGTCGATCTCATCTCCCTGAAGGACAAGAACCTTTTTATATCTCCAGAAGGGAACTGTGAAATAATAATGGATATGTGGCAGAGAATTACTAGTATTATCAAAGACTTTTTTCAAAATAGACTTAAAGTGAATAGCTGTGTTGGAGTTTATATTGCTACTTTGAGAGTCTGTACTCTGTTTTGTGTTCCTTTCCCTCATTTGGATATGGTTGCTAGGGTTTGGGAGCAAATAATTTTTATTATGTTGAATTTTGGGACTGAGCATAATTATCTTATAATTTGGGCTCATAGTGCCCTTTTCAATAGTTATCTTATGAGCTTTTTGAGAAAAACTTAGCCCACATGCTGCAAGCTGTTCCCTCTTTGGGTGCCCTTTAAGTGATGATGTCTGCCATAGTAGCCAAATATACTTATTCCCTTCCCTCACACACATATATATCCCATAAGATCCATGCACTTTGGGGGGGGCAGTGAAATCATCTTCAGCTTTGCTAAACAAGACTACTGTCTAAAGTTAGAACCTCCTCACTTAAATCCAACCCTCTTGCATGTTATAGCATTTCCTCCCTGATGTCATGGTCTTTTTCGAGAATGAAGGACAAGCAATGACTATGCATGGAAATGAACTGATCATCAAGCAAAGTGTCTGTGGAGAAATAATACATAACCATACAAAAGTAATTTTTATGTGATTTGCAAGACCTTAGAAAAGGATTACACTGCAGGTGTGTCCAACTGACAACCTGCAGGCCGCATGTGGACCTCAAAGCTGTAGGTGGCCTACAAGGCTTAATGGAAAAATAAAAGAGCAGGTGGAGTACATGCACTAATGTTGCATCATCACAGACCAGATTAACCCATAGCTAAAATGACTTGACTTCTTCATATAACTAACATTTTGCTATCTCACAGACCACTGGAGTCTTTGTTTGTTTGTTTGTTTGTTTGTTTTTTACAAAAGATATGCCTATAGGCATTAGGCTCTTTATTTTAAAATGTTATATGACTCATCCTAATTGCAGACACTATTCTATGAAGAATAATTGCTATTTTGTCACAGGACTTTGAGAATAGATTTCAAGATTTTAGAAAACACCAACTGCCTTTCAGTTTACTTGCTGGTCCAGTTCCAGTTGACAACAGCATATAGCCTGCAAATTTGCAAATAGAATGTATAGAGTTGAAATCGGATATGCAACTAAAGAAAAAAATCATTGCAGTGTCTTTATTAGATTTTTATAAGTTGTACCTGCCTAAAGAAAAATATCTGACATTTCACGAACATGCCCTGTTCGTGACATCTCTTTTGGGGAGTAGGCATATTTGAGAGCAACTTTTTTCCCATATGAAGCATAAAAAAAAAGTGAAAATAGAACAAAGTTTCAGACAAGCATCTTGAAAATTTTCAACACTACAACTTCTATCAAACCAGATACAGATGTACTGGTATCAAAAAAGTAAACTCAATGTTCACATTAAAAATTGTTTGGTCTTATTTTTCATTTAAAAATTAAATGTTTTATTATACTCATTACATTTTATTATTATACTCATTGGTAATATGGGTTACATTGTAGTCATAAATAAATGTTTAATTCTATTTGCAGTCCTTGACAACTTTTTGTTGGATGATGTGGCCTGGAATAGCCAAAAAAGCTGGACACCTATGGATTAGAGATTTAGAGGCAGCTATTGGCCCAGTGGATAGAGCACACTGGGGCTAGAGTCAAGAAGACCTAAGTTCAAATCCAGTCTGAGGTACTTTCTAGCTGTGTGATCCTGGGCAAGTCACTTAACCTCTGGCTATTTAGATCCACTGGAGAAGAAAAGACAAACCACACTGGTATCTTTGCCAAGAAAATCCAAAATGGGGTTACAAAGAAGAAGGGTTCATTTTTGGTCATACCCATGATTATGAAATGTAATGTTATAGGGTCGTCATTATCATCATTATCACCACCATCACCAAGTCTACTTCATATTATATAACGCCAGCTTTCCTGAAACACTGAAGGTAAATCAGATTTGTATATATTGGCTCAATTTCTCCTTTCATATGTATGGTGAACTAGTTTATAGGCATTTATTTTCCTTTCTTTACTGTTATTTCATTTGGCAGTACTTCCTAAATTTTTTCTCTGTTGCTATTTAGTTTCTTAGTAAAGTTTTAATTTAATGACGTATAATCAGTTAATTAGTCAACTAGCATTCATTGTGCTAAGCACTGGGGACACAAAGAAAGACAAAAACAACAATTAAACAACCAAACTAAAAAAAATCCATTTCCTGTTTTCAAGGAACTCATAATCTAAATTAATTTTTGAAAAATAGTATAACAAATTAGATAAGAAGCCAGCCTTCAGTGCAAGTCCTGCCTTTAACACCTATTAGCTGAGGATCATTGCCAGATTATTTAAGTTCTCATTGTTTCAGGCAACTCTAAAACTATAACTTATAGGAAATTGCTAATATGCCTACAGTTAAATGAGTTGTTTCACACTGATGAAATCATAAGTCCTAGATAATGAAATCAAACAAATTCTTAATAATGCTTCCTTTCACAAAAGGAAATCTTTTGCCTTTTTATTTTTTTAAATTCTGAACTTAAATAAAAGAAAATGAACACTTTCATATATTTGTAAAACAGAAAAGAATTTATAAATGAAACTGTGAATATCTATTACAAGAACTTAATCTTCAAGTATATAACTAATTAAAATATAAATAAAATAATATAAATAAAAATTAAATATAACATTTTCAAATTGTCATATGTGTCTCTGATTTCCTCTGACTTTTATTCTGTTTTCGCTTGGAGGGGATGTGATTGCACACTGGTGGTGTGAGAAACTCTATTCCTACCTATCTTTCCCTCATTAAAAAGAAAAACAAAAAGAAAAAAAATTATTATAACAATTATAATCAAGAAAAACAAATGTCTACATTGGTCATGTGCAAAAATGTGTGGTTCATTCTTTACATATTGAGCCATCACTTCCTTGTGGCATGGATGAGTAGAGATGCTTCTACAAGATTTCTCTGGAGTTGTGATATCATTTTATTGACTGGAGTTTTTAAGTCCTTCTAAATGTTTTCTTTTTAATATTGTTGCTATTATATAAATTGTTCTCATTCTTCTCATTTCTTTCTTCATCAGTTCATATAATTCTTCCCAAGTTTCTCGGAAATGATGCCTTTCTTTATTATATCACAGCAATATTCCATTACATTCAAATACTACAATTTCTTCCATTATTCCCTAAATGATGAATATTCCCTTTGTTTCTAGTTCTTTGCAATAAAAAATGGAGCTGAAGCAGAGTCAAGATGGCACAAGTGGTTGGAAGCAATGTGCTGAGTTCTCTTCCAGAAATATCTTGAAACAGATCCAGAAAATGTACCAGACCAAGTCCTGTTGAGGAAATCCTGACAGAGTCATAATGAGTGCTTCATCTAGCTTGGCATAGGGAGATAGGAAGATCTGTGGACATTGGGGATGGTTGGGTCAGGAGAAGAATAAGCCAGGAACACTCCAATGCCCTGGAACAGAAAGTGCACCAGAGCAAGAGAAGTTTCCAGGCTCCTACAGGGGTACCTTAGACCTATACAAGGCACTACAACAAGGACAGGAGCCAACTAGCATTATTACCTTCTGTCCAGTTCCAGGTCACAAACTGAGGGTGAACTCAGAAGGAGACCTGTCTCAGGTAAGTAGATCCTGGGTGATGTACCAATAAAAAAAGAAGTTCAGAAGCCAGGAATAGTAGGAGCATTAGTGTTATGTTTTAGACTTTAGAACCCAGCCTGCAGGGTAATAGCAAGGACAGATATCTTAGACCAAAGATGGGTCTACCAGTTAGCCTCTCTGAACCAACAGAGCTTTTCATCGAGCTGCTAGGGGTGAAGTTTAACAGCAACCTGCTCTTACACAGACCAAACCTGGATTGGGAATTTGCAGAGTTTAGACTAGGGAAGTAACAATCATATTTTGGCCTAGATCAGACTATTTGGGGAGTATGTAAGTCTCCAATCTGTCCATGAGATCTTAGAAACACAATCAATATCTGAGCAATAGAACAGCTCAGATCTTATATACACAAGTGTCACAGAGCCCAGTCCACAATTAAATTTAAAGTCAGGAAGATGACTGGAAAAATGAACAAACTAACACAACAACAACAAAAAAGAATCATGATGAGCTATTATGGCAGCAGGAATATTCAAGACACAAACACAAAAGAAGAGTATGACTCTAAAACATCCACAAACAATGCTTTAGAGAAAAACACAACTTTGGGGTTTTTTTTAGATTTTTCAAGTCAATAGAGTTAAGTGGCTTGCCCAAGGCTGCACGGCTAGGTAATTATTAAGTGTCTGAGGCTGGATTTGAACTCAGGTACTCCTGACTCCAAGGCCAGTGCTCTATCCACTACGCCACCTAGCTGCCTTAAAAACACAACTTTGGCATAAACTTAACTACATTTTCTGAAAGAAATGAAGCAAATAGTTTTAAAGAATTAAAATTTTGGGGGAAGGTAGGTGGTGCAGTGACTAGAGCACTGGCCCTGGAGTCAGGAGGACCTGAGTTCAAATTTGACCTTAGATATTTAATAATTACCTAAGCTGTGTGACCTTGGGCAAGTCACTTAACCCCATTGCCTTGCCCAAAAAAAGAATCCAAATTTTTAAAAAAATAAATATAATGAGAGCACTTGAAAAAAAAACTAAAAAAGAAATGAAAACAATAGAAAAAAGAATTGGAAAAGGAATTAGCAGCTTGGCAAAAGACATTCAAAATTCTTGCTTTAGTAACAAATTAGAATTTTAGTATGAACCATATAGAACCAATGACTCCACAAAACAAGAAACATCATCAAAACTACATCAAAAGTCTGAAAAATTAAAAAAACAAGACATTTCATAGCAAAAACAAAAACAAAACAAAACCCAAAGTGACCTGGACAACATGGGGAGAAGGAAAAAAATTAAAGATCATGAACTATTTGAACACCATAACCAAAAAAACAAGAGTTAAAAAAAAACCAAACCAAAAAGAGAAATCTTAAAAGCAAACTAATCAGATTTCCCAGTACAAGGGGTCAATAGAAGGATTATAGTGGTCATCTCCTGAAAAAAAAAAATGAAAATTCTCAAGAACATCATAGCCAAAATTCAGAGCTTACAGGTCAAGGAAAATTTACTGTAAAAAGTCAGATAGAAATAATTTAAGAACTGAGAAGCCATATTCAGAATCACACATGATTTAGCAGTCACTTCTATAAAGGAGTGAAAAATCTGGAATATAATATTTCAGATGGCAAAGGATTTGGGCTTACAGCCAAGATAATTTACCCTGCAAACTGAGTATAATACTACAGGAGAAAAAAATGGATCTTTAATGAAATAATAGTCTTCTAATTATTTCTTATGAAAAGACCAGTGCTACATAGAAATTCTAAAGTTCAAAGATAGGAATTAAGAGAAATATTAAAAAAGATAAACATGAATGAACATTGATAAAGGACCAAACAAGGATAAATAAAGATAAATAGCTTACATTCAAATATGGGGAGATGATACATGTTTCCCCTTTGAACCCTATCATCATTGGAGTTCACATAAGGAGTTCAATTAGTCAAAGTCTGGGAGTGGTTCAGTTATGCCTTGATGACTAAAAAAAATAAAGAATGGAACAAGAGGATGAAAGGAATACACTGAGGGGAAAGGGAAAGAAAGGTTAAGAAAAATTCTTTCATAATCAGAGTATAACAAGCAGATATGTATACAAACAAGGAGGAGGGGGTAGTGGAGCTGCTGACATTTGAATTAGACTTAAGATCAAAAGAAGGAAGAAGACACAAACACAGAATTGAGTACAGAAATACATTTCACTCAATAGGGAAATAGGAGGGAAAGAGAAGAAGAGAAAGTAGATTAAAGTAAGAGCATGTCCTAAGCAAAACAAATTCTAAGGATATAGCAAAAATACTTATAACTCTTTTTGAAGTAGGAATTGGGAGTCTGAGGGGAAGCCCATAAATTTAAGAACAGATGAGCAAGCTATGGTATATAAATTTAGGAGAATACTATTGTATTAATTTCTTATCAGCATAACAATCAGCCAGGATTCTGGAGGTGTAATTATGAAACATACTACCCACCTCCTGATAAAGAGATGAAGGACACAACACAACATGCACAATGAGATAAATGTCTTTGGATACTACCAATGTAGAAAATAATCTCTCTCTCTCTCTCTCTCTCTCTCTCTCTCTCTCTCTCTCTCCATATACATACACACACACACACACACACACACACACACACACACACACACACACACACACATTTATAATAGGCTTTTTCTTGTGTTCTCAAAAAGGGAGGGGATATTTGAGATGGAAGGATGAGAAAGTGGATCTCAACTAACAAATAAATTTCAATTTTTTTTAAAAGAAAAAATCCTAGTGTCAGGAGTCAGGATACTTAGTAAGTCATCCTTCATGGAAAAAAAAGAAAGTACAACAAGTGCATTCCTTCAAGAAAGAGCTGGTCTTAGTGAAAACAAAAGGAACAAAGCTATGCGAAAGGAAAAGGCTTGCTATAAAAGTAAGTTTGTTACCAAAGAGGCTGCATTCCAGAAAACACAGTATAGAAGGGGTGTCGAGATCTGGAGCATAATGGGAAGTAGAGGGGGGTAAACTTTTTTTAATATAATAATATAATATATATTTTATATAATATAATATAAATATAATGCTATAAATATTTTTATATCCATAAGTCTCTTTTTTCCTCCTTCTCTGATCTTTTTAGGGTATAGGTCAATTCATGGTACTATTGGTACTAGTAAAACTGTTGGTACCAAAAGGTGAGAACAATTTTAGTAGCTTTGAAGATATATTTTCAAATTGATTTTCAAAATGACTAGACCAAATCATAGTTACATCAACATTGCATTAGTGTGCTTTTCTCCCATAGTCCCTTCAATAATTGTTGTTTTCCTTTTTCTGTCCTCTTTGCCCATTTATGATAGGAATGAGATAGAATTTCAGAGTTGTTTTAATTTGTATTTTTTCTAGTAGTAATCTGAAGAATTTGTTTTTAAATTTTATTTATTTATTTATTTTTGAGTTTTACAATTTTTTCCCTAATCTCGCTTCTCTTCCCCCCCCCCCACTCATAGAAGGCAGTCTGTTAGTCTTTCCATTGTTTCTATGCTATACTTTGATCTAAATTGAATGTATTGAGAGAGAAATCATATCCTTAAGAGAAAAGAAATGAGATTGCAAAATTACATAAGACAACTTTTTTTTTTGTTTTTTGTTTTTTAAATTAGAGGCAATAGTCTTTGGTCTTTGTTCAACCTCCATAATTCTTTCTCTGGATACAGATGGTATTCTCCATTGCAGATACCCAAAATTGTCCCTGATTGTTGTATTGATAGAATGAGCAAGTCCATTTAGGTTGATCATCCTTCCCATGTTGCTATTACAGTATACAGTGTTCTTCTGGTTCTGCTAATCTTGCTCAGCATCAGGTCATGCAAATCCTTCCAGGCTTCTCTGAATTCCCATCCCTCCTGGTTTCTAATAGAACAATAGTGTTCCATAACATACATATGCCACAATTTGTTCAGCCATTCCCCAGTTGATAGACATTCACTCAATTTCCATTTCTTTGCCACCACAATCAGAGCTTCTATGAATATTTTTGTGCAAGTGATGTTTTTACCCTTTTTCATGATCTCTTCAGGGTAAAGACCTAGTAGTAGTATTGCTGGATCAAAGCATATGCACATTTTTATTGCCCTTTGGACATAATTCCAAATTGCTCTCCAAGAAAGGTTGGATGAGTTCACAGCTCCACCAACAATGTATTAGTGTCCCAGATTTCCCACATCCCTTCCAATGTTGATCATTGCCCTTTCTAGCCAGTCTGAGAGGTATGAAGTGGTACCTCAGAGATGCTTTAATTTGCATTTCTCTAATAAGTAATGATTTAGAGCAATTTTTCATATGACTATGGATTGCTTTGATTCCCTCATCTGTAAATAGCCTCTGCATATCCTTTGACCATTTGTCAATTGGGGAATGGCTTGTTTTTTTTGTTTTTTTTTTTTATAAATTTGACTCAGTTCTCTGTACATTTTGGAAATGCGTCCTTTGTTAGAAATACTAGCTGTAAAAAATGTTTTCCAATTTGCTACATTTCTTTTGATCTTGGTTACAGTGGTTTTGTCTGAGCTTTTTCTTTTTAATTTAATGTAATCAGAATTATCTAGTTTGTTTTTAATGACGTTCTCTCCCTCTTCCTTGGTTATAAACTGCTTCCCTTTCCATAGATCCGACAGGTAAACTATTCATTGATCTCCTAGTTTGTTTATAATGTTGTCTTTTATGTCTAAATTCTGTATCCATTTGGATCTTATCTTGGTATAGGGTGTGAGGTATTGATCTAATCCAAGTTTCTGCCATACTGACTTCCAATTTTCCCAAAAGTTTTTATTGAAGACAGTTTTTATCCCCAAAGCTGGACTCTTTGGGTTTATTAAATAGCAGATTACTATAATCACTTCCTGCTATTGCACCCAGTCTATTCCACTGATCCACCACTCTTATTTCTTAGCTAATACCAGACAGTTTTGATTGCTGATGCTTTATGATATAATTTTAGATCTGGTCGGGCTAAGCCATCTTCCTTTGCACTTTTTTCATTCTTGACGTTTATTTCTCCATATGAATTTACTTTTTTTTTCTAACTTATTAAAGTAATTTTTTGGAATTTTGATTGGTAGGGCACTAAATAGGTAGTTTAGTTTTGGTAGAATTTGGTAGAATTGTCATTTTTATTATATTTTATTATATCAGCTTATCCTATCCATAAGCAGTTGATATTTGCCCAGTTTTTTAGATCTGATTTTATTTGTGAGAGAAGTGTTATGTAGTTATTTTCATAGAGTTCCAGAGTCTGCCTTGGCAGGAAGACTCCTAAGTATTTCATATTCTCTGAAATTATTTTGAATGAGATTTCTCTTTCTAGGCTTTTTTATGTTTTTAAAAGCTAGGATTTCTTCCTTTGAAAATTGTCTTGTTCATATACTTTGACCAACGTCAGTTGGCAAATGGCTTTTGTTGTTATACATTTAAATTATTTGGATAACAGTTTTATCAGAGAAACTTGCTGCAAGGATTTTTTCCAGTTCATTATTTCTCTTCTAATTTTATCTATATTTGGTTTTCTAAAAGCTTTCTAATTTGATGTGATTAAAAATTTTCCATTTTATCTCTCTATCCCTTCTTTGGTCTATCCATAGTTCAAAAATGTATACTCTTTCTTGTTTTTCTAATTTGCTTGTGATATACCCTTTTATTAGCTGTCATTCATATATTTGAAGTTTATCTTGGCATATGATAGTTTTCCCAGCAATTTTTGTCAAAAAGTGGGTCTTTAAGGGGCAGCTAGATGGTGCAGTGGATAGAGCACCAGCTCTGGAGTTGGGAGGACCTGAGTTCAAGTCCAGCCTCAGACACTTAATAACTAGCTGTGTGACCTTGGGCAAGTCACTTAACCCCATTGCCTTGCCAAATAAAAACAACCAAAAAATGTGGGTCTTTATCTCACTAGCTGGGGTCTTAAGTTTATCAAACACTAAGTTACTAGATTTGGGACAGCTAGGTGGTGCGGAGTATCCACTGGTCTTAAGGACAGGAGTTCGAATCTGATTTCAGACACTTGACTTTTTAAAAAAAATTATTTAAATTAAATTAAATGGAGGAGAAAGTGAAACTAGTGACTTAGTACACAGCATCCTCCTCACTCAAATCCAGTTTCATAAAATGAAAATATGTTGATTAATTAAACCCATCTGCATGTATGAAACAATAATGCTTGTCATGGCATCACCTCCCTGATGTCATGGTCTTTTTTGAACATGAAGGACATAACATTACTAGGTTTGTTTATTTCTAGATATTGTGTATCTAATTTATTACACTGAAGAACGTCTTTTTAAACTAGTACCAGATAGTTAAAATGATTACTGCTTGGCAGTATAGTTTTTAATCTGTACTACAAAAAGACCCTATTTCTTCCTTCTTTTTCTCCCCCGCCCCCCCCCCCCCATTCTTTCCCTTGAGATTTTGGAGGGTTTTGTTCCTCCGGATAAATCTCATTATTATTTGTTTAGTTCTATAAAGTACTCTTTTGGCACTGGTATGACACTGGATGAATGCATTAATTTAGGTGATATTGTCAGATTTATTAGAATGACTCAGTCTTTCCATGAGCAATTAATGTCTCCGGTACTCTAGAATTTAAGTGTTTGGTAACACTTATAATTTCTGTGTGTCAATAAACTCCAGGGACTTCCTGTTGTTTCCAGGATCAAATACAAAATCCTTTGCTGGTGACAGTCAAAGCCTTTCATAACTTAAACCCCTCTTACCCTTCCACTCTTCTTATACCACACTCCCTGACATGTGCTCTTTGGTTTAGAAACACTGGCCTTCAGGTTGTGCTAAGAACAAGACACTCCATATCTAGACTTCTAGCATTCCCTCGTGTCTGAAACAATCTCATTCTTCAACTCTAACTACTGACCTCCCTGACTTCCTTTAAGTCCCATCTAAAATTCCTTCTAGTACAGAAGTCTTTCCTAACATTTTTTAAATCAGTGCCTGCTCTCTATTGATCATATCCCATTTTTCCTATACATAGTTTGCTTGTATATATTTGTTTTTTTGTTATCTCCCCCCCCATGGTAAATTTCTTGAGGGCAAGGATTAAGCGCTAAATAAATGTTTATTGATTGAATGATGTAATAGTTATTTGGAATGGAATTTTTTTCTATCTCTTCTTACTATTTTTTTGAAATATACAGAAATTCTGATAATTTTGCGTCTATTTTTTTAGCCTATAACTTTGCTGATGGCAGGTAGTTTGTGCAGTAAAAAGAGTACTAGACCTGAAATTAGGAAGACTGGTCTCAGGCATTTACTAGCTCATTGCTAGGGGTCACTGAACCTTGTTTGCCTCAGTTTTCTCATCTTAAAAATGAACTAGAGGAGAAAACAGTAAACCATTCCAATATTATTGCCAAGAAAACCCCAAATGAGGTCATGAAGAGTCAGATATTATTGAAATGATTAAACAACAAAAATAACTTTTCTGAGATTGTTATTTAATTAATTTTAGTTGATTCTCTAAGGTTATTTGTTCAATTACCTTTTCTTCTCTCATTGTTTTAGTAGTAATTCTAGCATTATATTGAATGATAGTGGTGATAGTGGATATCCTTGCCTTATATCTGAGCTTATTGGACAGTTGTCCAGCTTATTCTCATTACATATCATACCAGTATGTGATCTTATTGCTGCTAATGTTTTTAATGAATCATTTGTATAACCTCTTCTTTGCTAGTGCAATTATTTAGAATTAAGATATTTTGTCTCCTAATAACTTTTATCTTCAATTATACTTAATTTAATACAATTTTCATTTTATTGTGGTCAGTAAAGAATATGTTTGGCAATTTTGCTTTTCTTCATTTGTTTGTGAAGTTTTTACCCTCTAGGACATGGTCAATTTTTGTAAAGGTCTTCTGTAAAGATATTCTATGGTGTTCTGCTGATGTTTTATCTGAGTACTATGCAAAGATCCAACAAAGATCTGAGGTGACTCAATTCAGGATGTTGCAAACTTTCAGACCAATGAAAAGAACGAGTCTAGAATGTCCCCTATTCTGACCTTTGCAAGTTCTTGACCCTTGTTTCAGTCTCTCTACAATTTATTCCTCTTAGAATTTTAGCAGATAATTGCTAATCACATTTCATACCCTCTTTCAGCTGAGTGGAAGGTCTATAGGTTAAGAGAGACAAAAATTCAGGTTCATCTATGATCTGTGGTCTTTGTTCTGATTATTCAATTTCCGGCCCATAAAAATCCACGAGACCTCTCCAATTTCAGAGTGATAAGAGTCACAAAAGATTAGGCAGCCTTACTCTAGTCTACACTACTACAACATAGGAAGAAGTCACTTACCATTGACCTGGTCTGAGCTGGAAACCTTCATCACCATGCTCCAGGGTCAGAGTGATACAATTGAAAGGTCACTCATGTGGCATGTTCTCTGTCCTTGAACAAAGTTGCAAGGCCTATTTAAGTCCACTTGCTATAAGACTCTCTGTAGGGCCTTCCTAGTTGAAGCCTTTCCCCATTATCTACAAGTCTTTGGTAGTCTCCTTGTGCTGGAAAAATTTGGACCGAAAAAATGATTCATTGAGCCTTCTCTTTGACTGTCAGTCTGGTGTTCTCCCTTGATCTTCGTTGAGTTATCATAGAAGAGTGCTGCTTCCTATACCACCATTTTTTGCTAGAACTTTTTTTTTTTATAAAACAAGAATCCTTTTTCTCTGTTCTTTGAACACCTGGAAGAAAGGCATATTATTCCAAATGTATTGAGTCACTGCAATTTGTCTTATATTAGAATTTTCTAGATATAATATTTTCTCAAACTCTAAAATATTTTTTAGGTGTTTAGAGATAGGTTGGGGGTATTTCCTCTTAACATGCTCCCTTTGTCTAGAAATAATTTGGAAATGTATTCAAATGGCTATAGCAGGCATTTCTGAGTTGTTGTTATTACAGTTTTTTAAAGCCAAGCATTTCCAAAACATTCCTATTCCTTTTCAGTGGGGAAGAATACACTAGGAGTAAACATTTCCATTTGCTCTTAAAACAGATCAAAGGATTTCTCTATGAAAATTATGCTTGTTATTAAGATTCTCTTGGGAATAGCTCTGCATTTCTGCAGGACTCCATGAGCCATAGTAGACTTGGCCTACAGTCCTATTTGACTTGTCCAAGTGTCAGTAGCAAAGCCAAGGTTAAGTTCCAACATTCTTAATTCCCTATTGCTAGGCCAGAATCATTTCATGCATAAAGTTAAATCCAGGAATCCTGATTTCCATTGGTCTCCCTTGGAATCCCTGTGAAGTCTGTCTGAGACTCTAGAGAAAATATTTTAATATAAAATCATGGTCAGTCTAAGGCTATAAAGTTCAAGGGCTCCCCTTTGTCTTTCACCATAGTGTGGTTCACTCATTTATAGCAAGCAGTCAGAATGCAACAAAATTATCTTATCTTTATCTGCATACAAAACCCATTATAATATAGAAAACAAATAATTAAGATTTAAAGAAAGTAGTTAAGTCTCAAGGGTAAACAATGATAGTAAGGCAGAGAAGGGGGAGGAAATAGAGATGAGATAAATTCACTAAGTCCAAGGGTAGAAGCAAGTTCTGTCTAGGCAGTTAACTCTTCAAGTGGGATAATAAGCCAGAAAAGACTTCATTTTCTCTTATGATTATATGTGGTTTAGGGGAGCAATATCCTTAAATTATAATCAACTTAGCACTGGCCTTTTATGTGTTCATCTCCACATGGTTCCAAAGTGTCTAGGTAGGTATGGTTTTTTCCTCCCATGATTCTTCAAGTCTTTCCTACCATCTGGGAAAAAATTATTCCCTTCAGTTCCATTGTTGTTTAGGGGCTGCACTTAAATCTGTTTGTGACTATTATGAGATGGTCCTGTTTTTTCCTCTTAATGTCTTCCAAATATTAAATGGTATCTCTGAGGCCTTAGGCTACTTATAGGTCATTTAGAATATTCATTATTCCCCCAAACCCTGACTGCTTATCTGTTGTTCTGGAGATAAGAATCTGCTCTAAGGGAAGATACATATTATAAAAAATAAAGTTACTAAATTAGTAGCTAGTAGATAAATATTAGACCTGAAAATCAGGAGTTCAAATTCAGCCTCATATACTTACTAATTGTGTGACCTTGGGCAAATATTTCACTTAGCCTCAGTTCCCCCCACATTAAAAATAGGAATCTCAACACAGTGCTTGAATCTAAAAAATACAATACAAATGCTAAATCTTTTCCCCCTTTTCCTTCAATTTGGCAAAATTGGCTTCAGAAATCAGTTATTTTGGCCAGCTTCTTTATTTGGCATATAAAAGAGGTATGGATTCAATTTCCTGATTCTTTTAGTCCTATATGTTCCGTTCCTTCTATAATACCTCATCCAATAGTTTTATACTTATTAGTACAATCTAATAAATTATTTATTACCTACCATGTACCTATTAAGTGTTAAGCACTGAGGATACATTTAACCATTTAGCCTTCAAGGAGCTTATAATCTAATGGGGAGCAGGGCGAAACACAACACATAAAAGCAAGCAGGAAAGGTGGGGGAAATATCTAGGAAGTATTCAACCTGGGAGCATCTTGTTCCTTGGAGTTGAAACCAGGCAGAGCAGCAGAGCAGTAGCAGTGAGTTGGGAAAGTCCTGCCCCCTATAAAAAAGGTATTGGAAGGAACTTGATGTTCCACCCTCCAATTCTCCAGTCAGTGGCAGGTCAGTTAAGACTTGAGTTAGGATTGAGGAAAAAGGAAAGAGTTCAGCTGGGGGTGGGGTGGGGGTATAGGCTGAAAATATGCTCATCTTGAACCAGGGTGGTTATAAAGCAATCAGCTGAGAGAAAGGACCACTGAATAATTTCTGATTGATTATAGAGAACTGACTTATTGATTGACGAAGAATTTCTTTGATAGCTATTGTTCTCTGGAATTAGAGAAAGGGTATAAGGGATTGTTGCACTCTTCTACCATCTGACTTGTCAAACCTGGTACCTCACATCTCTCTCTCTCTTAGGGGGTGTCAAATACCTCTACTCTTTAGCTTAGTTTGATTTAATTACCCAACCTCCTCTCATACTAGCAAGTCTAAGTTCCCTTAGATAGACCACTTCCACACTAGTACTTTTAATTCTCTCAGGTTCCTAGGGATAGTCCTACTGAAAGGAAATAAATAACTTACTACTCTTGAGGCCCCATCTGATGTATGTGATATCTATTTAACTAAATACTCAAAGGCAATGAATTCATAGAATCACATAATATTTTTTACAACCAGCCACTCACAATAACATTTTTTGTATCTTAATCTCAGCTATTTACTCAATAAGGCAAATGAAAGAATATTATACATACTAATATATTAAAGGAAAAGCATAAATAATAAAATATATCACCACATAAACAACACAGATCAGTCTTCCACCAGGGTATTCACTAGCTATGGTGAATATAAGAACCTAACAGGGAAAGAAATGAGGGAAGAAAATTCATTTGCTTAGGAATGCAAGTTTCAATGTTATTGTTCCATTCAAGGAACATCTGAAATACATGAAATAACTTCTCTAAACATTGATTGACTATTGATTCTTAATATTCCTCATCTCGAGAAATCAATCTTCTCTCCTCTATGCAAACATAAAAGTTACCTCTTAATGTGAATAGCAATTTTCTTTAAGTTAGAGAACTATAGAGTTCATCAAACTGACAATCTCTGGGTCACATAGACCAGACCAACTAATTATTTGCTTCCTTGGATGCTATTGCTGATCAAACAGAACAGAGCCCATAGCAGCACAGCTCCCTTCACCAAGATATTGTTTTTGGCTCAGATTTATCTGATCGTAACACAGCAGGCCCCTTCTATCCTCCATTATCTCCTAAAGTCTGTCCAAGTTTGCATTTGTTGTTTTCATGATACTGTTGGTCCACCATCTCACCAAAATACCAAAGCTGCAAAGCCCCTTGGTTTTTCTTTCTCAAACCAGAGATGGCAGCAGAGAGTGACAATCCCCTATGAAAAGCTTCTCTCTCCAACTCTGATACTAAAGAATAGCTGTGAAAGGAAATCTTGGTCAATCAAATAAGTCATCTGCAATCAATCAGAAATCATTCAACTGATCCCTTTTCTCAGCTAACTGCTTTCTAATCATCATGATTCAAGATAAAGATACTTTCAGCCTAACCCCCTCCTCAGTTGAACTCTTTCACTTTTCCTCAAGCCCCCTCTTTGCTGCTTCTGATACTGTCCAGTCTTGCTGGGTTCAATTACTTTACTGACTCTCAAAGATTCACTTTTCACTTCAAAAGTCACAACTCTCCAAAATTTCTCATTTCTAATTGATAGTTCTATCAAAATTCAGTCTTCCAAATGTTTATATGATTTCTCATTTTCATAATTTCATTCTCTCTAGTCATAAAATACACACACACACACACACACACACACACACACACACACATATATATATATGTAAGCTGAGATACCCATCATGCTTTTAGTTCTGAAATTTCCAGAAAGGCCATCTCTTTGGTGTCCTTGAAATGGTGCTTCTTGAGAAACTCAAATTTCTCTAGGTTTAAAAAAAAAACCTTTTTCCTCTGTCCCATTATAACATTAAACTGCTCCCTTACAAGACATCCCTCTACATTGCTGGCAAAGAGGTCCAAGTCCTCAGTTCTATACCATGGATCATTTTCTCTTTAAACTGCCCAAATCACATCTGAAAATTGTTTCTTCATATACGTATTTTAGTAGTTTATATTTTTCCCAAAATTTTCTTTTTCTATATATAATAGGTGTCAAAGTTTTCATCCATACCAGCAACAATATTTATTCCTTTATACAAAAATAAATTTCCGTCTTTTTCATAATTAACTGTTCCTTCAGAAAAGAGCCTTAAAGAGACATTGTACTTTATCTTAGTATATAATTCAAGTAATTTTAATGTAATTGAGACATGTGATGCAGTGAGTAGAGCTCTGGGCTGGGGTCAGGAAGATTGGAGTTTAAATTTGGCTTCACACATTTACTAGCTGTGTTACCCTGGGAAAACTGTTGTTTGTCTTAGTTTTCTCAACTGCAAAATGGAAATAACAATTCCTTTCTTACAGGGTTGTTGTAAAGATCAAGTGAGATAATATTTGTAAAGAACTTTGGACTGCGGAGCCAAGATGGTGACTAGAGAGGATCCTCTCTTGGAAGCTTTCTCCTAAAACTTCGAAACTAAGGACTCTAACTAAACTTTTGAGAGACAGAACCTACAGAGGGACCCAATGAGGCAGTTCTCCTATTCAAGGTAACCTGGAAAAGAGCAGAAAGTCTCTTGGAAGGGTGGCCCACCAGAGGGGTGGCCCGCCAGAGCAAAAGAACTTCAGCCTCCGGGAAGCAGCCCCAGGGTGCTGGGAGCAACGGCTAACAGCAGCGCGGGAGTCTCCTGAGCTATGCCCCTGGGAGCACCGGCACAAAGTGGGGGAACAGCGAGGAACCTCTGCCAGAGCAAGCACGTGGAGCCCAGCCCTCAGGGCACACAGCAAGCAATGTGGTCTTTTGGCAGCCCAGATCCAGGAACAGAAGCAGGCAGAGCAGGTAAGCAGGAGCCCCCAGGACATGAGCCCATTGAACCTAGGGAAGGGAATGAAGAGAGAGAGACTGCAGAGCTCTGTCCTCTGCCCCTGGAACAGGGCTCTGGGGCTCTGACTACATTCAGATCCTGATTGCAGTCTAGGCCCCACCATAGAACAGCAGCTCCCCCCACCTCAGCCCTGTGGCAGAGGTGGGGGGCGCATATAGTCATTCACAGACCAGGAGGGAGGACAGAGCCTCACACACTGAGACCCTTGTGGGAGTGTCCCAAAAGCTCAGGAAGCACCCCAAAACCAGGCTCAGGCTGGGAAAATGAGCAAGCAGAGAAAAAAGAGGAACACCATTGAGAAATATTTTGCATATGAGTCCAAGAAGAATCAAAAGACTCAGTCTGAAGATGAGGAAGCACAAGCTCCTGCATCTAAAGACTCCAAGAAAAACAGAAATTGGCCTCAGGCTATGACAGAGCCCAAAAAAAGACTTTGAAAATCAAATGAGGGAGTTAGAAGAAAAACTAGGAAAAGAAATGAGAGAGATGCAGGAAAAACATGAAAATGAAGTCAGAAGCTTAGTCAAGGAAATCCAAAAAAATGCTGAAGAAAATAGCATGCTAAAACCCAGCTTAGGTCAAATGGATAAAACAGTTCACAAAGTTATTGAGGAGAAGAATGCTTTAAAAAGCAAAACTGGCCAGATGGAAAAAGAGATAAGAATACTCTCTGAGGAAAACAAATCCTTCAGACAAAGAATAGAACTCAGGGAGATTGATGAATTTACGAGAAACCAGGATTCATTACTTCAAAACCAAAAAAATGAAAAATTAGAAGAAAATGTGAAATATCTCATTAAAAAAAACAACTGATATGGAAAACAGACTTAGGAAAGATAATTTAAAAATTATTGGAATACCTGAAAGTCATGATCAGGAAAAGAGCCTTGACATCATTTTCAAAGAATTACTACAGGAAAATTGCCCTGATATCCTAGAAGAGGGCAAAATAGAAATGGAGATAATCCACCGAACCCCCCAAGAAAGAGATCCCAAAAAACCAACCCCCAGGAATATTATAGCCAAGTTCCAGAACTCCCAAGTCAAAGAGAAAATATTACAAGCAGCCAGAAGGACACAGTTCAAATATCGTGGAGCTGCAGTCAGGATCACACAGGACTTAGCAGCAACTACATTGCAAGCTCGTAGGGCTTGGAATATAATATACCAGAAGGCAAAAGAGCTTAGAATGCAGCCAAGAATCAACTACTCAGCAAGGCTGAATGTCCTCTTCCAGGGAAAAAGATGGACTTTCAATAATCCAAGGGAATTTCAAATGTTCCTGTTGGAATGTCCAGAGCTGAACATAAGGTTTGATCTTCAGATACAGGACTCAGGTGAAGCATGGAGACTGAAGGAGAAGGGGAAAATATGAGGGACTTGATGATGATGAACTGCATGTATTCCTGCATAGAAAAATGACACTGATAATACTCATATGAACCTTCTCAGTTAATAGAGCAGGTAGAGGGAGCTTTTATAGTTGAAGCACAGGAGAAAGCTGAATTCAAAGATAAAATATTGTTTAAAAATGGAGTCAATAAAAAAAAGGGAAATGTAATGGGAGAAAGAAAAAGGAGAAGGGGAATAGGCCAAGATATCTCATATAATAAATTTTTTCTTTATTACAATGAGCTATTGCAATGATATGGAAAGGGGGAAGGCAAGGGGGAATGAGGGAATCTCTGCTCTCATCAGAGGTGTCTAGGAGAGGAAACAGCATATATACTCAATGGGGTATAGACATCTGGAGTAAGAAGAAAAGGGGGAACAGGGGGAAGGGGAGATGTGAGTGATGGAGGAGTGGATGGACTATGGTGGGGGAGAGTGGTCAGATATAACACATTTTCCTTTTTACTTCTTGCAAGGGGCTGGGATTGGATGGCCTGTCTGGAACCATAGGGCCAGGTAGATGCTGGGCCTAAGGGGTGGTATGGGGGCTCGGGGACTCTTGGCCCCAGGACCAGGGATCTGTCTGCTGTGCCACTCAGATACCCTACAGCAGAGTCAGAGTGAAAGGAGAGAGAAAATATAGTACATGGTAGTGGAGAAATATGAAAGGAGGGAGTTGCGAACAGCAATGGCAACAGTGGAAAAATATGGAAGTAACTTTTTTGAAGGACTTACCATAAAGAATGTGATCCACCCATGACAGAATTGTTGGTGTTGGAACAAAGACTGAAGCACATTTTTTATTATTATTATTATTTGGGGGGGTGCGGGGCAAATGGGGCTGGGTGGCCTGCCTAGGGCTGCATAGCAGGGTGATCGTTGGGTATCTGAGGCTGGATTTGGACCCAGGTGCTCCTGGCTCAAGGGCCAATGCTCTGTCTGCCCCCAGCCACCCCTACTATAATTACTATTTTATTTTATTTTGGGTCTTTTTTTATTTTTATTTTTCTGGTTTTTGCAGGGCAGTGGGGTTCCAGTGCTTGCACGTCACACAGATGGGTGATTGTTGGGTCTATGGGGCCAACTATGGGCTCGGGTGCTCCTGGCTCCAGGGCTGGGGCTCTGTTCATCGCACCACCTGGCCATACCTACAATTATTACTATTATTTTTTTAATTTTAATTTTTTTCTCTCCCCTTTAGCGCTCAAGCGAGTCTATATTTTGTGGGGGGGAGGGGGTATTCTGTTTACTCTTAAACAAGAATAATGTATAAAAACATTATTTGTACAAAAAGAGAATAAATAAATATTTTAAAAAAAGAACTTTGCACCAGTATTTGAAATTTAATAGGCACTAATCCATTCTCCCTCCCTCTACCTCAATTCTATCACTATCCCTTTTACCTCAAAACTTTCCTGTCCCATCTCCTTCTAGAAGGCTTAGACTGTAAAAATGTCAGTTTAATAAGTATATCTATATCTATCTTTAGGAACATCAAAGCAAACACACATTCTTCACTCTCTGGGGATCTTTGAACTTCTGCAGTAGATCAATTCCTGTAGAGTCATAGCTATACAATGGTAAGTGGTCATGGTAATTAGAGAAGAAAATAGAAAATGCTAGCAAATGGTTCTAAAGAAGACCCAAGATCCTGATCTTGTATCCATGCACAATTAGCAGCAGCATATAAACCATCTCCCCTCCTCCTTCTACCATCACCATGGCAACTCAGGCAAGACTGAGGCTGGATGCTTGGCAACAAAAACATCCCTCTCCTCACTTCGACACACACCTAGAACCAGAGTTTCATCCTGCTCTCTACCCCTTCCCCCATCATCCTCATCAGACTACAGCTCACAGTTTGTCTAGTCCTTATTATAATATCCCTGGCCTCTTCCCTATTCCTAAGGGAAGAGAATTTTTTTCTCCATTCTTATAGGGAGAGAGACTTTAATAACTCTACCTTGCTCCTCAACCTCCACTTTGAACATCATATTATTTTGACTTCTGCACACTACTCACTGACAGACAATTCTTAATAGTGTTTCTCCCAGCCTTACTCTCTTTGTTATTCCCAGTGCAACTTCCTTGCTGCTGTTACAGTTTTCCCATCTTGATCCTTATATATCCTTAGCATTCTTTGTCACTTTCCTATTCTTTTTTCTCCATCACTATCTTTTACTTCTCTATCAACCGAGTCCTCCCTTCTATCTCAATCCCATTTTTAACTTCTGATTATATGTTATTATTTAGTGACAACCCCTCCTTTTTGACAGCTTCTCAACTTTTCACACTTTCCCCCACACCTGTTTCTGGTGTAAATGCTCTCATTTCTTTGGAGCCCTTGATATGCATTTTAACTGGATTTTTACCTATATAAAAATATTAGGTGGGAAGGCTCACAGGAGTGTGATTTGCTCTGGACCTATGCATCCCTCCTTAGAGCAATGACTTTTCATGGACCATTCATTGTACAATCAATCCCCTTTGAATGCACTTGTTCTACACTACCTTAGACTCACTTTGGTAGGATTTTACCCTGAATGGACAGGGTGGCCTAGAGTTTTCAAAAGGAAAACATGATTCTGGATTTAGAAACCTGCCTCAATATATAGTTCCTATGTTTTAGAAAAATCTAGGCTCAGGTCCCTCTAAAGCAGGGGTGGAGAACTTTTGTTCTGCTAAGGGCCAAAATTTAAAAATTATTCTACTCAGGGGAAAGCTAGGTAGCCCAGTGGAATGAGCACTGAACCTGGAGTCAGGAGGACCTGACTTCAAATCTGACATCAGACATCTGACATTGCCTAGCTGTGTGACCTTTGGTCAAGTCACTTAACCCTATTTCCTTGCACAAAACAATTAGCCTGCTATATTTAGTCAAGCATTTAATTAATTCTTCCCCCCAAAGCTCCTAGATTTATTGAATTTCTAGTCCCACCTGCTGCTGCCTTGGCAGCACCAGATCAAATGACTTTGAGGGTCATTTCTCCTGCCCTGGCTGTGGGCATATCTGTCTCTCAGTTGATCTCTTTCTATGTTTCTGTCTGTGATGCATTTTAAGGGCTGTATCTGAGGAGAAAATCCTGGAGTTAAAATACTGTCTTGGAGTCTATCTGATTCTTAGTTTAGTGGTTCTAGTCTATTAATTCTAAGTGGGAAGGGACCAGGTGCTAAGGTAAGTAAGTAGGTGAACCAAACATGGATTTATTGCATGGAAGGAAGGGAACATCAGTTCTGACTGATCATCCTGACTGAAATCCAATCTGTTGCTTTGTGGCTTATTTTTTTCCTATAAGATCATAGATCTAGTGAATATAGTGTACATAAATAGAGAAATAAAATTTATTTTGTTTTACAAGCAACTATTCAGGAATATAAGCAATGGGATGTAATGAATGGTAGAAACATTATATTTGAAGTAAGAAAATCAGGTTTCTGCTATTTCCTACCTGTGAACCCTTGGATGAATCAACAACTGTGTGGTTAACCATCACCTCAATCTACAAAATTAGGGAGTTCTATGAGTTTATTTTTTTGTTCCTTCTAGGCAGACATAAAAATAACTAGAGCTGGCAACCAAAGTTTTGCCTCATATCACAAAATTTAGCAAGCATAGTACTTATTCTACTTTAACAACTCTAAATAATTGAGCCTATTAGGTAGAAGAATAATTAATTAAAAAAGGAAATTTCCAGATGGAAACTGCCTCCCTTTGGCAGTCATACCTTAGGTGACTTCTCCCCTGGTCTACCCTACTATTCTCCCCAACCTCCACTGTAGTCTTCCAACAGTGATCTCCTAATTATTTTCTATGTTCTCTGTCTTCTTTCCACAGCTATGTGTACTAGGGTCTTTCCTCCCAACTCCAATGGAATTTTTCTTTAAAATTTGAGTCAATATATGGAAATATGTGCAACATGATTTTACATGTATAATCTGTATCAGATTACTTGCTATCCTAGGGTTGGGAGAGGGTCAGGTGGGAGGGAGAAAACCTCTAAAAATGAATGTTGAAAATTATCTTTAGATATAAGTGGGGAAATGAATAAATACAAGATTCTTATAGACTTATAAATTTATCTGGAAAACAGATAATACTGAACCTGAGCAGTCACACATTAGAGGCAGGAGATGAACCTAAGTCTTCATGTTTTCAAGGCTAACTCTCTAGTCCCCACACTATCTTGCCTCTAATTATTTCTGTTAAAATAAATAAATAAAATTTGAGTCAAAGACTTTTCCTCCTGCTTGTCCCAGATGCATTTTGTGATATTTTCCCTATGCACCAAAATCATGATTCACTCAATCTTATGACCCCATGAATCTATTCCAAATATTGAAGCAGAGTGAAGAAGCCCATTTCCAACAAGCCTGCCTACAGTTGTCTATTATGCTCCTCATCTATTTGACTTACATTTTTATTCCTATTAACTGCAGCCTGTTTCAATTTTTTCTGACAGGATTACAGATTATTCTGCTTGATATGCCAATTTCATTTTAGAGTCATGGTTTATATGGTCATTTTCTTTGCTATTCTTTCTTGTTCTGCAAAAATAAAATAGAACCCGTGAACATCGAAAGTTGCCCTTGTAACTGATCCCACCATTGTGAGCCTGTACAAATGCCCCCAAAGGGACCTGGCTGACAGACAGAATGACTGTCTGCCAACCAGCAGCATCTTTTCTTGCTTAAAATGCTGCTTTCCAGATTGCAGACTCCTTTCCAATTCTAGCAAAGGCTGGAACATATTAAATAAAAGCTGAGCTGAAATTGGGTGGAATTTCTTTGCATCTCAAATCTAGTTGCCTTTTGGGAGAAGACATGCATGGGAGAAGGCATGACAGGAAGATGTTTACCAGAAGAGCCAGGAGAAAGCAAGTTCTAGTACCTTTTTCATATCATGAGAGCCTGAAACAGAAGAAACATATTCTTTTTTAAATAGGCCCTCTAACCCAGGACCCATCACTTATGTATGGTGACTATGGCAACCAGGCAATGAAATGGGGTCCTATCTCACTGGGGAATTCCTTTTATGGCTCATTTCCAAAACCAGCATGGCCAGTCCTGGAGTCTGCAATTTCCCAGTTGCTTAGCAACCAGTTTCTATGCTATGGTTGCTAGGAAATGCAGCCAGCAAGGAAGTGTTTGCCATTAGAATCATGCTTTCCATTCCAGCTACTTTGTCTCTTTAGAATGAAATAATTAGCCAGTGATGGGATAGGTGGGGAAAGGGCAGTGCTAGTCTTTCTTATACTCTCTATGATTTCCCATTGGATTCATGTGAAAAAGAGGGCCGGTAGTTAAACCGTACAACAAGCTATCTACCAACTGAAAACACTACATTTCCAGGGAGTAAAAACTGGAAAAGTGTTGGGGCTACTTTTTTCAGCTGTCTAGACCAAGAAATCCATTGCTCCTCCACATAATTAAAAGCAATTGTTACTTTTCTGATCTTTTCTTATTTAAATTCCTGTTTGTAAGCAGGATAAGAAGGTTTGGTGACTGTTGATTTAAAAAAAATTGTTGTAGAAGACCATGTAAACCTCAGATTATAAAAATTCATTGTCAAGGTAGAGATTGTTGTACCCCTAAAAAGGAGTAATCATTATGATGATGATGATAATTGCTAGTATTTACATGCTCTTTAAGGTCTGCACAGTATTTTTCATATTTTTTCATATTATCTCAGTTAATCTTTTTTTTAGGTTTTTGCAAGGCAATGGGGTTAAGTGGCTTGCCCAAGGCCACACAACTAGGTAATTATTAAGTTTCTGAGGTTGGATTTGAACTCAGGTACTCCTGACTCCAAGGCCAGTGCTCTATCCACTTCACCACCTAGCTGCCCCTCAGTTAATCTTTACAGGTGTTCTTATAATCCCCATTTTACAGATGAGGAAAAAGGCTCAAAGAGGATTTGCCCAGTGCCAAACAGCTCTTCCTAGTCCAAGTCTAGCACTCTATTCAGCATGCCACTTTGCTGTAGACTTGATATAAAAAATCCAAAAGCCTCTGGACAGTTCTTGAGTGTTTCTTGTAATAGGATTTAATTTCTAGAAGAATGTGTAAGCTTCTCTGTATTTGGTGATTAACTTATGTGTTATGAGGAAAAAAACTAAAATAATTTACTTCCCCCTAATTTCCTACTCTTTTTATCTCTGAATTTATGATTGAACACTGTTCACACTAAGAGAAAGTACCATAGGTATGACTTTTGTGAACCTCAACAGGTTGGAGGTATATCTGTAAACAATCTGGATTCCTTTAATCCTCTGTCATGACTCCATCACCTATGAATTTGCCTAAACCGGTTTTGAAGCAACTGGGGATGGTGCTGCTTTCTTTCCCAGGTGTTGTTCCTTGAGAATGTAAACTAGGGGAGCTTTAGAAATACATTCTCAGACACAGGGCTCATTAGCTTAGTCTAGAGCCAATTTTTGTCCCTAGAACTTTCTCTTCTTAGTAATCTAATCAACTCCAACTAGTTTCCTGATACTTTTATGCAAACTGCAGGTAAACTCCCAGGAGTTTTCAAAGAGAAGACAAGAAATATGTATTTTCTCTGAGACAGTCTTGTAGCTTTCTAAATTCCGAAGGTCCTTATCTCAACAATTACTCAATAAGAAATCAGATCCCCAGAAGTCTAGGTGGCTTCAGCTTTCCCTTAGGGTTCTAGGAGCACCCCGAAGAATAGAAGGATATCTCTAAATGCTGTCACCTTGAGTGCTTATTCAAATGTGTTTTCTGAAAAGTAAATTGCCAGTTATAGTATCTCCTCTACATCACTGATTGACCCAGTGATTAATACCCTAGTATCATTTATCCATTTATCATTTGTCTTGGGCAGCTAAGTAGCTAGAGTGCAGGACTTGAAGTGTCTTCTCCCTGAGTTAAAAATCTGGCCTCAGACACTATTTAATTAGCTGTGTGACCCTTGGCAAGTCACTTCACCCTGCTTGCCTCAATTCCTGTTCTTTAAAATGAGCTGGAGAAGGAAATGGCAAAACACTCAAGAATTTTTTGCCAAGATCACTCAAAATGGGATCATGAAGAGTTGGGCATGACTAAACAACAAAATCATCTATCAAATTAACATAAATTAACTTTTATAAAGGGATATTTATTGAAAAGATATAGCAAAAGAATAAGTATAACCACATCCCCCCCCCTAAAAAATTAGGGTAGTTTTCCCTATATCCATCTTAATCCTGGGCAAAGTGGGTTGAAACTAAAGGCAAATATTGCAAGACTGTCATCACTACCACCACATCCCCATTCCCCACATTTCCAACACTTGGCAAATTCACTTAGTAAATGAAAAAGTTGTGTCTGCTAAGACCCAACATCTCTCTGGTGTTGATGTTGATGTTGTTGACACAGCATCTCTCAGTTACCAGGTTGATCCCATATCACATGCTGGGTCAAGTAGGTCATTTCTCTGGACAAAACTAGTTCACCAAACACAGCTGCAAGAAAACTCTGATATGGACTCCAATACTTGAACTTTTGGTAGGCCATTCCTCTGATGGATATAGTAATCTCCAAAACTTCTCCAAAGAATAGAAAGGGATAATAGCTGGCATATATATTTGCTTTAAGGTTTGCAAAGTACTTTACAAATATCATCTCATTTTATTCCCCCAACAGCCCTGGGAATTAGGTACTACAAGTGCAAATAGCAAGGAATAGAGGTACCATGAATTTATTTAAAGCCAGAAGTAATCCTGGGTGGGAAGAACAGACTGCTGGAGCTGATGCTATCTCTCTGCCCACTTAGTTAGAGGCTTAACAGCAGTCCTTGCTTCTGGCACCACCAGGAAAGAAAATGACATGATCAGTTAGTGTCTTTGAATGTGCACCTGGTTCTGATTCAATAGATCCTTTTTTGTTACACATTCCTATTAATGCTTTAAAGTCTGCAGTGGAAATTACATAATGTAGAGCACACTACTCATGTTTATAACAATACAGAGCTCATGAAAATATGTAAATTCATTAATAAGTTATTAAGGAACAGGATTCTGATCTACACATAATTCTACTTGAAATGGAAGATTCCTGGTTCAGTAGGTTGGGACAAATAACCAGATCATGGAGAGTGTCTCTACCACTGTTTCTCATCATCTGACTTTACTTCCTTCTGTGAGAAGAAGGGGAGCACTGGTTCAAAGGGCTAATGTCTGAATGCTAGTGGTCCTACCCCTATGTAGCTATTCCTCTCATTGGTGATTTATGTTGAGGGTGCCCCCCTCTTTTATTTGAGAGAAGGTAAACTTGTTTATATCCTGCCTGACTTCTTTGTTTTGTCCACAGGTCTCTTAACAGCTGACATTTTCATTTTCATCCTATACCACTTTTTTTTTTTAATTGAGGACAGGATGGTTTGTTGGAGAGAACACTAGATTTGGAGTCATGGTTACTTATGACATATGACCTCATGCAAATCACTTGCTTCTCTGGACCTCAGTTTGGTATTCATCTTCTTATTATTTTTTATTTATCTTCTTATTGTTATTATTATTATTATTATTATTATTATATAAGTTAGTCCCTTACTAAGTAGTAATAAATTCTTGGGCAGGAGGTGCCACAGTGGATAGAGTTCTGGTCCTGTAGTCAAGAAGAGCCCTTTTCCTGAGTTCAAATCTGCCCTCAGACATTTACTGGCTAGGTGACCCTAGGCAAGTCATTTAACCATGTTTTCTTCAGTTTTCTCATCTATAAAATGAACTAGAGAAGGAAATACCAAACCACTTCAGAATCTTTGCCAAGCAAACCCCAAGTGGGGTCACAAAGAGTCTGACAGGACACAATTGAAATGACTCAACAACAAAATAAATGCCTGTTCATAGACTGTTTTCTCTATGCAAAATGAGGAGGTTGGACCAGATTATGTCTAAATTCCTTCCAATTCTAAATGTTTTGAACTTAATAAATTTTCTAGCTACTGAGTAAATTAGTGCTTTTGTCAGGACACACAGCTGTTTTGCCTTTCATCTGAGTGAGGTAAGGCCAGGCTAGCACAGCTACAGTCATATTATGACACTGCCTTAGGCAGATTTTTTTTTCCACTAAGTGAATCATCATTAGTTCACCCTCCCCCCCCCCCCCTGCCACCATCCCTTCCGGGTTGTTTTCTTCACCTCCCACTATTTAGCATCCACCCTCCTTTCCTCCCCTGCTTTGGACCCCTGGGCAGCCAAAGTAGACCCAATATTACCTAGTGGGTTACTGAATTTAATCTTTGGACTAGAGTAGGGGTGTTATAATCAAACTATACTCAGGTTTATTGGGTCTTCCTCGCTGGTTAATCACCTGCTAATCCCTAGCATATGCCACCCCCTCTAAATTGCCCCCTCTTAAAAGGTGAGTACACATAGCTTTGTTTCACTCCTTAACAAAAAGCAAACATTTGCTGAAGGCTGCTAACCCTGGCAATGACAGGCCCCAGCCTGGGGAAGCTACTGGGTGAATTGGGTCAAAATCCTTCCCTGAAGTAACAGCTGAGTCAAACTACCTAGCACCTTCCCACCCACCTGGGACTCTAGAGGTTTTGCAGGAAACAAATGAATTTACTCAGAAGAAGGTTATAAGCAAAAGCAGCCCAGCTGTGAATTTACCTTATGGTTCAAGGAGTAGACAGAGGGCCTTTTGGGTTTTTTTGGGGGGGGCAAATAAACTTTTGTATAGATGTAAGCAAAGTGAGATATATTGCAAAGGAGGAATGAATAAGGAGAATTGGAATAAATAATTCATCAAAGAAAGGTATACTCAACATAGATGGGCTGATCACATGGCAAGGGTGAGTGGTAATTGATGAATATCTCCTGGTGTTCTCCTGGTGTCAAGAGAACTTGACCTCCCCCAAATTTCCAATTTATGGGAAAACATGAACAGATTTTGTGCAGAATGGGCAAAGGCAGAAGAGTTAGGAGGGAATATTCATATTAATGAAATAACAGATTCATCTGAGTATTGAGAATAGACTCTCACCCATGGGAATGCCCCATAACTCTAACTGCTATGGTTTTTGTGGGATCAAGCATGATGGGATAAGCTACTTTCCTCATAGAAAACAGTTCCCTAATGAACAATATTGAGTGTTTTTTTCCCAGGACCTCAGAGAAAATGTTAAATTACCTTCCGTCAACTGAAACAGTTTCTGGATTTGCCAGATGAAACATGGGCAAAGAACCAACATTAAGTATGAAAATTCATTTAGGAGTCAAAATTTAACTTAAAATACATCTTTCTTGACTCACCAGGGGATATTTAGAAGTAGAAGGGTCATTAGACAATCATATAGAACAACTCATAGAGGTATTTTGAGGTCATACAGAATATGCAGTAAGTATCGTGATGGAGGGCTGGACTTGGAGTTAGGAAGAAAGGAGTTCAAATCCTACCACTATCACTTGAGTGTGGGACTCTGGGAAAGTCACTCAGTTTTGTTGAATCTCAGTTTTCTCATCTGTTAAATTGAAGGACTGGACTGGATGATCACTAGATCTCGTCCAGCTTTAAATCAGTGATCTTATAAACCCATTCAGTATAGGTGAGAAAACTAAGACCTAGTGAGTAGAAATGACTTAATTGCTTAAGATAGTAAATAGTAGAGATTTGTTTTGAACCTAATTCCAGTATTCCTTAAGTTTTTAGCAGGTCTATCCTATGCATTCTTTGAGTTATTTTAGTCCCTTAGTCAACTAGCATTTATCAAATGCTCTAGGCATGGCATTAATACTAAGGATAGGAAGAAAAGAAAAAACATTGTCTTTGAGTTCTGAAAGCTCATATTCCAATGCAAATGATTAAACATCAATATAAATTACATATTGTTACCCTATACTAAATATTTAATAAAAGTGACATGGAAATAATTATATATACTATATATTGTTTTATATGTATATACAAAACACATATATACAAGATACAGTATAAATTTCATCTTAGAAGGAAGGTACTAGCAGAGATAGTGGGAGGTTGGAGGAACTGAGATTCTTGCTGTTTGTTCTTCATTCTCACAGAGGACCAATGACATAAGGAGGGTGATGTTTTGTTTTGCAAGTGAATTATATCTGAGTGAGGAAGAACTGTACAAAGTCATCAGCCTCACTCGCTCCTCTAGTCATTGGACTCCAATGTCAAGACATAGCATGACAATTGTTGATGGCTCTGGATATGGTGGGGGACCCTGGCCTTTTAAAGCAAAGGTCTTTCCCAGATCTCAGTTTATCTGACACAATACCCATTCAGTTGTAGGAACTGAGAAAGGATTATAGAAGAAAGTGGGATCTGAGTTGGATTTTGAAGGAAGTCAGTGAAGCCAAGTGAAGAGAGAATATTCCAGGCATGGAGGGATAATCAGTTCAAAGACATGGAATTGGGAGATGGAGGTTCTGTAATTCTGCATTCTTTTGGCAAATAAAATAACACTTGAAAAGAAGGGTATCCATTCCATCTTGGAAACAAGTTAGAATACTTCTGCTATATGAGCATCTGAGAATTTCCAAAACACAGTACTAAATTTGTAGATAGGTAGAGAAGACATTCAATTGTTCCTCCAAAGGACAGGGTCACCAGAAGACCAACCCACTTAATTCCACAGCTAAGGAACATTTGATGAAAACCTTTCTCTTCTAAGTCTTTAATCCCTCTGACATCACCACCTCTCTTCTAACTCCTTGTGCCAACCTGATCCTGCAGTTTATCTGTTACTGACCTTTGAGTGAGAGCTTCCTAATACCAGAATGTTGCAGGTCCCAGGCTTACTAGACTCTGAGACCTCTGGGAATTTTATTGACTTGATTCTCACTATACAAGAGCACTTCAGTGAGAACTGAGATGACTGACAGCATTTACTTCAATTGTACCACCAGTCATAACTCCTGAAGGCTTGGATGTTTAGGGTACTAGACTAGCTATTTTGCCTGGTTCTTTTTTCTTCTCAGGTATACTATTGGATAGTTTTACATTTTCTGTATATTGCTTGGGACTCAAGAAATCTCATATTTTGCCAATATACTGCTGGAAGCAATGGCAGAGCCATTAGAACAGGATGGTTGGTGCTTTCTCTAGGTTACCAGATTTATAGGGCTTGTAAAGAATTTTCAGTCCCATCAACAAAATTAACATAACATTTAGTTACCAAGAATTAATTAATTAATTAAAATAGAAAGATGGTCTACTTCCTCCCCTGGAATTCTGTTTTCCTCCTTGCTAAGCAAGCAAAGGTTTCCATAATTTCTTAGAATTCTCTGTTCTCAGGCAGTCAATGGTCATGACTGGAGGACACATTTTGAACAGTTTATTCTAGGTATTGTTGTTATCGTTCTGTTTTATCCTTTGTGACCCCATTTGGGGTTCTCTTGGCAAGGATACTGGAGTGGTTTGCCTTTACCCTTCCCAGCTCATTTTACAGATGAGGAAATTGTGGCAATCAGGGTTAAGTGATTTGCCCAAGGTCACACAACTAAGAAGTATTTGAAGCCAGATTTGAATTCAGGAAGAGAAGTCTTCCTGACTCCTTAACTAACACTCTGTCCATTGAATTGCCCAGCCATCCAGACAATTTCTTGCAGCCCTGACTCAGTCACAGCCCCTTAACAACAGCAAAAGTTTAGACGAATATTCAGCAATGTCAAGGAAGACATATTACCATTATAAAAGTTCCATAATTTTGCCATTAATCTGATCCTGGGGGTATGGATTGTTAGACAGACAGATAGCCAATGGTACACATATACAGTTATATCTAATGATCTATATCTAGAGGAATCATAGTATTTAAATAGATATATCTACATCTAGATAAATAGCAAGCTGCTAGGTAACTCACTGAATAGAGCATTAGCCTGGAGTAAAGACCAGAATTCAAACCTGGCCTCAGACACTTAATAGACTTGCATGATCTTGAGCACTCAACTTCTGTCTTAATCCATTGGAGAATGAAATGACAAACTATTCCAATATCTTTGCCAAGATAATCCCATGGACATACTGGTGTGTTATGGTCCATGGATTCTTGAAAAGTTGTAATGACTGAATAACACAAAAGACAGCAATCTCTCTCACTCTGATTAAAGAAAATATTGAAATATTCTCCCTCCCTTTATTTCCCTCCCTCCTCCCCTCCCCTCCCCTCCCCTCCCCTCCCCTCCCCTCTCCTCTCCTCCCCTCCCCTCCCCTCCCCTCTCATCTCCTCTCCTCTCCTCTCCTCTCCTCTCCTCTCCTCTCCTCTCCTCTCCTCTCCTCTCCTCTCCTCTCCTCTCCTCTCCTCTCCTCTCCTATTTCTCTCTCTCTCCCCCCATCTATCTCCCTGCCACCTTCTCTGTCTCTCTCTGGCTCCATTTTCTCTCTTTCCACAACAACTCTATAAGATCAAGCAATCATAGACTGACATTTGAAAGGGAACACAGGCAATCTATTCCAAACTTTTCATTCTATAGATGAGGCAACCAGGGCTTAGGGAAGATAGTGACTACATGTCAACCATGAAGTGACTGCCAGAGGTAGGATGCAAATTCAGATCCATTGACTTCAGAAATGGTGCTTTTTAAACTACATCATAAATTATTATTCCCTTTTTACTTGTCAGGAAACTGAAGCTCAAATAAAGTGACTTGTTCAAAGACATAGAGCTAGCCATTGCCCAGGCAAAGATTTTAATTCAGTGTTCTTAAGTTCATGATCAGATCACTCTTCATCACTCATCAATCCTACTGCTCTAGGGTTGGGTGGAAAGAAAACTGGATTTGGAGTCCACTAGATATTTTATGACTGCTAGGTGGCACAGTGGATAAAGTATTGGACTTGAAATCAGGAAGACTCATCTTCCTGAATTCAAATCTGTCTCAGGCATTTACTAGCAGTGTGACCCTGATCAAATCACTTCATTCTTTTTGCCTCAGTTTTCTCATCTGTAAAATGAGCTAGAGAAGGATATCACAAATCACTACAGTATGTTGGGGTCGTGAAAAGTCAGGCATCATTGAAATGACTAAACAAAAACAGGCTCTTTAAATCCTGAATTATGCTATCTGGCTTGGGTCAGATATGGTTTCGAAGACCTACTAGACCCTAGAAGGTGGGGTTCTCTGGATAAAGTTCTTATGTGGTTTTATGACATCATACAGCATACCATATTGTTCTAGGTCATCCTCTAATATTTGTGCCAACAAGAGTAGGGATGGCATCTCAATTTAAATAATTTGATTTGCCTTTCTATCAAAGAAATAAGGATGTTTGATCTTTCTTTCAAGGGAAGATGGCTATTCTATAGTCATTAATAGGAGCCTATTTCATCTAAATTTATTTTAACAGTTTGTAAAAAAATTATTAGACAGTGCTACCTTTGAGAACACGCAAGAAGATCATAAAAATATAAAGAATCCCTCTGGAAAATATTGTGGTTTATAAAAATTAGCATTTGGAGCATAATCAAAACATGAAATTAGGCATTACAGTATATTTAAGTGAAGCTATTTCAAAATAACGCTGATATTGAATTGTAATAAATGATTTCCATTAATCAGTCAATATGCATATATTAAGCACCATATACTGGTCACTATGCTAAGCACTTGAGGATACACAGAAGGGCACAAGATAGCCCCAGTCCTGAAGGAGCTTATAATCCAATGGAGGAGACATCATGAAATCAACTATGTAAAAAAGACACATAAAGTATTGACTAGAGATAATTTCAAGGAGAAGCACTAACATTAAGAAAAATTGAGAAAGGCTATTTGTAGAATGTGAAATAGCTAGGACTTGAAGAAAGCTAGGGAAGCTAGGAAATGAGGAGGAAATCATTATTGGTGGGAAGAGGGTTTGGGGCTTATCCTATGACAATTCCCCCCCAATTTTTCTTTGGAGGGGTTAGAAGATGGAAGGAATTTCAACATCAAGTGGGAAGTTGCAAAAGGATAAGTTATCTAAGGATAATTTAAAGAGGAATTAGAATAATGGTTAATAAGATTGTGGTATGATGGAATATCCTGGTATATAAAGTTTCATCAGTTTGGAAAATTCATAGACTTACTCTTGCAAAGTCATATAAATTATTGGCTAAGATGGTCCATAAAGATGAATTTCCTCTGTATGATTCCTAGTCATATTACCACACAGACTTGAACAGATCAATTAGTGAAAATTGTGTGGGAATTGGAAAATTCTGGGTATAGAAATTGTTCCCTTGGGCATTGTTAAGTGAGTGGAGAGTAATGATATACTCTCTCACCAAGAAATGCAGGTGTTGTTCTTGAAATATGGAGTAGAAAAGAAAATTACTGATAATTAGCCTATATGGATATTATTAAAATAGTTTAATGATATATAGGATTGAGATAGTAAGGGTACCTCTGCCCTATCCAAATTTATGTCATTCCAGAAATCTTCCACCCTTATTGTTTGTTCTAAATCATCCAGGTTTTTTTTTATCCAGACTTGGTTAACTTTTAGGATGAGTACTCTTAGATAAAGGGCCAAAGTTTATTATTTTAACCATAAGACCACGAAGGGACTAGATATCACATGCCCAAATAATGGGCATTTACAAAGAGAAGGCTGCTAAATATATGAGTCTAAGAGGATACTGAATTCCAGTTTACAATTATATCTGAGCACCTTCAATAGACCCATGAAGGTACCCCATGTGCAATTAGGGTACAATGAAGGTACCCCAGGGTTCAATCAGGAAAACTACTTAGAGAAGTATATTGATGAAGTAGAGGTAGGTGAAGATCCATGTCTGGGAGACACTGTGATAGCTAACCAGGGTGGGTATATTGTGAGAATGAATATTTTGAATTCTTAAAAGTCAGGGTCTATAAAGATGGTTATGGAATTCCTTTACTGATTATTATGAACAGGGTCAAATAGAAATCCTAGGAGTTACATGAAACATTCTCTGTAGTTAATACTAAACAATATCAGGTTCTAGGGAATGGAATAAATGATATTTCCTCCTAAGTGATAGAGAGAAAGGAGGCTGGAGTATTTCAGTATACAAGTACCCTTATAATAACTTGGTATTATTGTATAATAACCTTGTATAATAAAGTTATTTTCCAATCTGTGAGTATTCTTAACCTTATTAACATGGTAGACAGGGCAGCCCAGGCCTTGAGTGCAGGGTGTAGTGTTATTGATCTTGCCAATGCCTTTTTCTCTCTTCTTATGTCTGAGACTAATTTGGAACAATTTGCTTTCCTCTGGGAAAGAATTTATCATACTTTCATTTGAGGCATTGTTGTCTATCATTGTATTAATGATATAATGTCTACTGGGCCAGGCAAGACTATGTTGGTTCCATGTGAGGAGTAAAATTCAAGAAACTTCAGGGTACAATCTAGTGAAAGTTTTAGAAAATACACTAAATGAGAGAGCTAGATAATTGCAGATATAGTCTGGAATAGATATTTGCTCCTCTGTAGTCTTAAAAAGGAGACTTAGATACTTATTGTTATTTAGTTCTAGAGTACCCATATTCCTCATATGGTTATTCTGATGGTCCCCACTCAGTTACCTACAGGTCCATCACTTTTGATTTAATTTTTTTTAAGACAGTAGGCCTAAGTGACTTGCCCAAGGTCATGCAGCTAGGTAATTATTAAATGTCTGAGGCTGGATTTGAACTCAGGTACTCCTGACTCCAGGACCAGTGCTTTATCCACTGAGCCACCTAGCTGCCCCTAGGTGCATCACTTTTAGGTAGTCCCTTGTATAGGTTATAGATTTGAAAGTCCTAAAATGAACTGACCAATAGTCCCTTCAACCTCTGTTCTTTATGATGCTGTGGAGCCCAAATTTTTAGAGATCTCTGCCCTTAAGGACTAGGCTGAATAGAATTTTTTGCAGAAATCAAATGATGGAGACTTCCAGGGTGGAGCCAAGATGGCAGCGTGAAGCTAACATGCTCCCAGAGCTTTTGCCTACTAAAGATAAATGAAGTCCTTATTCTAACATTCAAGCTCCAGATCCCACCAAGAAAAAGAGAATATTCAAAGAAGTTTTCAGTGGTAAACATCGTGAAGGATTTTCAGTGAAGGTCTGTCTCTTTGGGGGAAAAGGGGAAGTAAAGTCTAGGAGGCAGGACACTGGGGAAAGCAAACAAGAGGTTTTTATCCACAGAGCAATCCAGATCCTGACAGTAGTCCCAGAAGCTAGATAGCAAGCCAGCAGGGAGGACACCAACCCCAAACAAAGTTTGAACCCTGGGAACACTGGGGCAAAAGACAGGACAGGGTTGGGAACAAACCACTGCTAAGTAAGACCCTGGACATAAAGGAGGAAGCAAACCTCTGCAAAGTCAAGGCCAGGACTGCATAGGCAACATCTTGGCCAACAACAAACCAGAGATCAGATCCCAGCCCCAGCAAAAAAAAAAAAAAAAAAAAAAAATCTTGAATCTATACTCCCTCTAGCCCAGAAACAGAGCTAAAACAACAAAGATGAGCAAAAAAGCTAAAAGACTGCTCACTATGGAAAATTAGAAGAAAGCAATGAAAAATCACTCACAGGAAAAATATCTGAACAGTCTATAAATTGGACTCAAATACAAAAACTCATTGAAGAGCTTAAAAAAGAATTTAAAAACCAAAGAAGAGAGGAAGAAAAAATGGAAAAAAGAAATGAGAGTCATGCAGGAAAATTATGAAAAACTAACCAGAGAATTCAATATTTTTTTAAAGGAAACACAAAAGGTAATTGTAGAAAATAAAACTCTAAAAATTAGAATTGAACAAATAGAAACTGATTAACCTATGAGATTGCAATATTCCATCAAACAAAATTAAAAGGCTGAAAAAAATGGAATAAAATGTAAAATACCTTTTAGGAAAACAAATGACCAGGAAAATAGATCCAGAGAGTCAACCTATGAATCATTGGACTATCAGAAAGCCTAGGTCAAAAAAAGAACCTGTAAAACATTATGCAGGAAATTATAAGGTAAAACTGTCCAAATCTGCTAGAAAAAGGAAACATAATCATTGAAAGAATCACCCCCTCCAGAAAGAGACTTCAGGATAAAAACTACTAGGGCTGTTATAGCCAAATTCCAGAACTCTCAAATAAAGGAGAGAATATTGCAAGCAGCAAAAAGAAAACAATTCAAATACAAAGGAAACACAATCAGACTCACACAGGATCTGTCAGCTTCAACACTGAAAGATCAGAAGACCATATATCAGAGAGTAAAAAATCTGGTATTACAACCCAGAATATACTATCATGTAAAATTCAGTATATACTGTCAGGAAAAAGATGGATATTCAACTAAATAGAGTGCTTCCAGAATTTCCTGACACAAAGACGAGAGTTGAATAGAGAACTCAAGGGCCAAATACACAACTCAAGAGTTGCATAGGTGGAGCCAAGATGGCAGCATGAAGGCAGCATTTCCTGGGAGTTCTTTCCATGCAAAACTCCAAAAGACATCAAATTATGACTCTAGCCAAAATTTAGATGGGCAGAATCCACAGAAAGACTGAGTAATACATTTTCCTAGTCTAAGATAACTTAGAAGTTCCACAGGAAAGGCATGTCTCACCAGGACCGGGAGCTGGAAAAAGCCCCAGTTGCAGCTCAGCCCCAGAACAGCTTGAAGGGGTGGGGAGAGAATTCTGCTACATAAGAATGAGTGTGGAGTGAGGGAACACCAGCTGCAGAACCTGCAGTGAGAATGGGGGAAACCAGTGTGTACCTCTAGCACACAACCCACAGATGGTAAGGTGGTCAGGGGAGAAGGCAGAAATTTCTCTGCTCTCCCTGGGGACAGGACTATGCTGTTTACCCATACTCAGATAAGATCCAGATTGAAGTTTGGCTTTCCATACTAAGACAGTCCAAGACTCCTCCTTATAGCTCCAGGTTAAAGGGAGTACTATGGTCATCTACATATCAAAGCACAGACAAGAGAGCATAAGACCTTGGAGTCATAAAGGTCCCAGTGTGGTGTTCCCCTCAAAAAACCCCAAAGCCTTAGAAGTGCTGTTAATAAATCTTGGGCTGAGGAAATGAGTAAACAACAGAAAAAGAAGAATCTTACCATAGAAAATTACTTTAGTCCCATGGAAGATCAAAACACATACTCAGATGATGACAAAATCGAAGCTTCCATATGCAAAATGTCCAGAAAAATAGAAAATGAGCTCAGACTATGGATGAGCTCAAAAAAGACTTTGAAAAGCAATTAAGGGAGGTGGAGGAAAAATTGGGAGGAGAAATGAGAGTAATACAGAAAAATCATGAAAACCAAATCAACACCTTAGTGAAAGAAATACAAAAAAATACTGAAGAAAATAATATGTTAAAAACCAATTTAGGCCTAATGGAAAAAGCAAAACAAAAGGCAGATGAGGAAAAGAATGCCTTAAAAAAATAGAATTGGCCAGCTGGAAAAGGAGTTAACAAAGCTCTCTGAAGAAAATAAGTCCTTCAAATGCAGAATGGAACTGATGACTTTGCAAGAAATCAGGAAGAAATAAAACTCTCTCCCAAAAAAGCCAAAAATTAGAAGAAAATGTGAAATATCTCATTGGAAAAGCAACCAAACTTGAAAACAGATCCAGAAGAAATAATTTAAAAATTGTTGGACTACCCGAAAGTCATGACCAGGAAAAGAGCCTAGACTTCATTTTTCAAGAAATAATACAGCAAAATTGCCCTGAAATCCTAGAAGCAGAGGGTAAAATAGAAGTTGAGGGAATTCACTGGTCACCTCTTGAAAGAGATCCAAAAAGAAAAACTTTCAGGAATATTATAGTCAAATTCCAAAACTACCAAATCAAAGATAAAATTCTAAAAGCTGCCAGAAACAAACAATTCAACTACCATGGCTCCATAGTCAGAGTTACACAGGATCTGGCAGCATCTACATTAAGGGCCCATAGGGATTGGAATATGATATTACGGGAGGCAAAAGATCTTGGTTTACAACCGAAAATCAACTACCCAGTAAAACTGAACATCCTCTTTCAGGGGAAAAGATGGACTTTCAATGAAACAGGGGACTTTCAAACTTTCATACTGAAACAACCAGAACCAAACAGAAAGTTTGATCTCTAAGTATAGGACTCTGGTGGATGAGAAGGACTAAATATGAGGAACTTAATGATATTGAACTGTTTCTATTCCTGCACAGGAAGAAGATATTGATAACTCATATGAACTTTCTCATTTATAAGAGCTGTTAGAAGGAGCATATATAGACAGGGCACAGTAAGGAGCAGAATATAATGGTATAATGTAGTAAAAAGATGGAGTCAATGGGTGATAAAGGAAAGTACTAGGAGGAAGGGAAAGGAGACAAAGAAGCTAAGAAATTTCACATAAGAGTCAAGAAAAAGCTTTTTCAATGGAGTGGAATGGGGGAAGGCAAGGAGGAATGAGTGAGCCTTCATTTTCATCAGAAATGGCTCAGAGAGGAAATAACGTGCACACTTGATAGGATATAGAAATCTATCTTACCCTAGAGAAAAATGAGAAGAAAAGGTTGGGATAAGGGGGAATGGGGGGAGGGAAAGAGGTAATAGGTGATAGAAGAAAGGGAAGATTGAAGGAGAGAGTACTCTGATACAACACACTTTTGGACAGGGACAGGATGAAAGGAGAGAGAGAATAGAATAAATGAGAGTGGAGAAGAATAGAGTGGAGGGAAATACAGCTAGTAATAGCAACTGCGGGAAAAATAATGAAGCAATTTCTCTGGTGGACATATGATAAAGAAAGCAACTCACCCCAGAGACAGAGCTATTGGAATCTGAACACAGAATGAAGTATATATATTTTTCTCTCTCATTATTCTTGAGGTTTCTCATCTTCTTGGAGTGGGAGGGTAGTTTATGTTTACTCTTATAACAAAATTATTGTAATAATATAAAATAAATATAGATCCTTAAAAAATTTTAAAAAGAGAGTTGCATAAAAAAGGTAAATGAAAAGGGGAAGGAAAAAACAAAACAAAACAAACGTTGGCCAAGACCATCAAATTGTGTACAATACTTCTAATATAACACTTCTAATTCTTTAGAACTTTATTTCTCTTAGGATAATTTTTATAATTTTATTTATTTAAGGCAATGGGGTTAAGTGACTTGCTCAAGGTCACACAACTAGGTAAGTATTATGTATCTGAGGTTGGATTTGAACTCAGGTCTCCTAACTCCAGAGCTGGTGCTCTATCTGCTGCACCACCTAGCTGCCCCTTCTTTTAGAATAATTAAAGGGTGGAATATAATTGAAGAGTTTGGACTTAAAAGGATATGGGTATAGCTGGGTCTTGTCTCTTCATTGAAGAGGTCCAAGATGACATCACTATCTTTGAGGCAAAAAGCCCTCATGAAAAGCAGGGCTGTTAACTTTAAATTTAAGTGTCTCATTATCCTTTAACTCACTTTAATTCTGCTGTATTGACAAAGATTAGACTTTTGTCTAATGAAGGTATCATAAGCTGGGCAGTACTGAATTAGTGTCTCCCATAACTTAGAATCATGATGAAGTTCTCAAGTGAGACCTTCAGAGCCTCCCAGTACTTAGAGATCTTTAAGATTCTTGTGGTTAATTAGATCAGGGTTGGAGTTAATCCTTACTTCACTTAACAAGGGATTAAGTACTATGGGTGGGGGTGGGGGGGTAAAATGTGAAAGAAAATAGGCCTGGGGGGAAAAGCACAAGTAGTTCAAGAAATGATTTGACTTTGGATGATATTTTGGCTCATGAGCAAGATTGTGTGTCCTTGGAGGTTACTTGAGAAGGAGGTAAGGTAAAAAATTATTATAATTATAATTTGATGCAATTTGAGTCAGTACTGCTTATCAAGCAATCAAGCAATCAAACTATGATAATACTTTGGTAACAATATGAGCTTATCCAGCAATCAAATAATCAAACTGTGATTGATGATACCTGATTAATAGTACTAGAGAAATAAATAATACCAGGTGAAGAGGCACAAAGATTTATAATTTTGGAGAGAAAGAAAGTAGAATGTGAACACTGAGTAAATTCTATTCAATAGATGGAACATGATACATTCCCACTTGGGTTTAGAAATTTATCCTACTCTACAGGGGGGGAGAAGGGAAAGGGGAAGATAAGGGAAGAAGGGACTGATAAAAGGGAAGCTGAAGGTATAAGTGAAAATAAATTGAAAGTTAAATTTTAAAAGAAAAGTCAAAGGGAAAAGGGAGTAAAATTTTGATGAGGAGAAATAAGAGGTAAGAAAAGAGAAAAAGATAAGTGGAGAAAGATAGCATGAAGGGAAATATAGAATTAGTAATCTTACTGTAAATGTGAATGGGATGAACTGTCCCATGAAAGGGAATTGGTGAGCAGATTGGATTAAAAAACAGAATCTTACAATATGTTGTTTACAATAACACATTTGAAGCAGAGAGATACACACAGGGTAAAGGTAAAAGGTTGGAGCAAATATGTTATGCCTCAACTGAAGTAAAAAACAACAAGGGTAGCAATCCTTATCGCATAAAGTAAAAGCAAAAATCAACGTCATTAAAAGGGATAAGGAAGGGAACTATATTTTCTTAAAAGACACCATTAGTAATGAAGCTATATTATTGCTAAACATGTATGAACTTAGTGGTATAGCATCTAACTTCCTAGAGGAAAAACTGAGTGAATTACAAGGAGACATAGACAGCAAAACTTTAATAATGGGGGACCTCAATCTCCCTCTCTCAGAATTACATAAATCTAATCACGAAATCAACAAGAAATAAGTTAAGAAGGCAAATGAAATCTTAGAAAACTTAGATATGGTAGAGCTCTGGAGAAAACTTAATGGGGATAGAAAAGAATATATCTTTTTTCTTGGCAGTATATGGTACCTGTTCCAAAATTGACCAAGTACTAGGGTAAAACAAAACCTTATAATCAAATGCAGAAAGACAGAAATAATAAATATAGTTTCCAGACCATGATGCAATAAAATTTTCATGTAATAAATAATCATTGAAAGATAAGCCAAAAACCTAATTCTAAATTAAATAACTTCATCTTAAATAATGGGTGGATCAAACAGCAAATAATAGAGATAATCAATAATTATATCCAAGAAAATGATACTAATGAGGCATCATGCCAAAATTTATGAGATGTAACCAAGGCAGTTTTGAGGGAAAACTTTATAACAGTAAATGCCTATATGAATAAAATAAAGAAGAGATCAATGAGTTAGGTATGCAACTAAAAAAGTTAGAAAAAACAAATTAGAGATCCTCAATTAAATACCAAATTAGAAATTCTGAAAATCAAGGGAGAGATTAATAAAAGTAAAAGCAAGAAAACCATTGATCTCATAAACAAAACTAAGAATTAGTTTTATGAAAAAGCCAATAAAATAGACAAACCTTTGGTTAATCTAATTAAAAAAAAAGAAAGATTGCCAGTATCAAAAATAAAAAGGGTGAACTAATCAGCAATGAGGAGGATATTAAAGAGATGATTTGGAGCTACTTTGCCAAACTATATGTCAATAAATTGGATAACCCAAAGTGAAAGGAATATTTACAAAAAATACAAACTGCACAGATTAACAGAAGAGGAAATAAATTACTTAAATAACCATATTTCAGAAAAAAAAGTTGAAGAAACCATCAATAAACTCCCCACAAAAAAGTCTCCAGGTTCAGATGGATCTACAAGTGAATTCTACCAAACTTTTAAGGAACAATTAATTCCTATTCTACATAAACTATTTTTTAAAATAGAAGTCTGGCCAAACTCCTTTTATGACACCAACATGGTGCTGATTCCTAAACCAAGGAGAACCAAAACCAAGAAAATTATATACCAAGCTCTCTAATGAATATTGGTGCAAAAATCTTAAATAAAATTTTAGCAATGAGACTACTGCAAGTTATTACTAGGATAATATACCATGATCAGCTAGGATTTATACTGGGTAGGCAGGAATGGTTCAATATTAAGAAAACACTCAACATATTTGAACATATCAATAGTAAAACCAAAAATCATATGATTTTCTCAATAGATGCTGAAAAAGCCTTTGATAAAATATAATATCCATGGGAATAATTGGAGCTTTCCTTGAAATAATAAATAGCATCTATCTAAAAACCATCAACAAATATTATATGTAAGGAGATTAAACTTGAAGCATTTCCAATAAAATCAGGAATGAAACAAGAATGCCCATAATCACCATTACTATTCAATATAGTATTAGAAATGCTAGCTGTGGCAATAAGAGAAGAAAAAGATATTGAAGGGATCAGAATTGGCACCAAGAAAGCAGAGCTTTCAGTCTTTGCAGATGATATGATGGTATACTTAAAGAACCTGAGAAAATCATCTAGGAAACTCCTGGAAACAATTAACAAATTCAGCAATAAGGATATAACAGGATATAAAATAAACTCACATAAATCACCAGCATTTCTATATATGAACAACAAAACCCAAGAGGGTGGAAGGAAATTTGTAACTTAAAAATATACATGTGTATATGGATGAAAAAAAAATGAAAATGCTCCTCAAAATTTTTTTAAATAAATAAATAAAAGAAACCAAGGGATGACTAATTTAAATGGCCATTAGCCTTCTGGACCTTTAAATTCCCCCAAATGTTATGTCAATTTTGAAAATCATTTGCTTGCCTATTATTGGGTCCTAGTTGCTATTGAACATATTATATAAGATTATGCAATCATTCTTCGTCCAGAGTTACCTATTTTGAGTTGAATGATCCAAGATGGTCTCTATAACAAGATGCATAGGACAGGAGTCTTCCACTGGCAAATAGACATGGTGTATTCCCAGGTCTCTTGGATGTTATTCCTCTTATAAACATGTTGTGACTTTGCCAAAAGTAGTGACCTTCAGTCTCCGCCTCAGTCTTTTGCCTGCTCTATTGTCTTCATAATGCCCCACCTATGAGGATTACCATTATTTTTTTTAATTTTTTTTTTTTTTTTAGGATTTTGCAAGGCAATGGGGTTAAGTGGCTTGCCCAAGGCCACACAGCTAGGCAATTATTAAGTGCCTGAGGTCACATTTGAACTCAGGTACTCTTGACTCCAGGGCCAGTGTTCTATTCACTGTGCCACCTAGCTGCGGGGAGGATTACCATTCTTGACAATATCTTTTTTTCTGGTTCATTGACAATTCTGCTTGTTTTGAGAGAGGTGAGTGCAACTGAAACTCAGCAACTATTATTCCTAAAATAGGATACTCTTAGGGGTGGGAGTCCTGGTAAGTACTCTGAGTAGGCTGAATTTCACATGATTAGTATGTGAAGAAATTGAGAGGATTAGGACAGCAAATGGTTAACTGTGGGAACTGAGTGAACCCTATTGACTCCTTCTTGTAATTCAATTCTGAAGCAAACTCAGTTCCTTTTCTATTGAATTATGAGTCTAGACCAAATTTTATCCTTTGAGAAAACTTTATTCAATTGTTGGAAATGAGTGAAAACTTTAATTCATTGTTTGAACCTAGCCCTGCATGGCAAGGAAATTGGAACACCTCTCTGTGATGCTTAGAGATCCTTAAACAAGTAGCTAGGTTATGCTGACCAGATACTCAGATCCAAAGACTGATGCAAGGAGTTTTCTCACAATTGTATAGCTCAAGCAACTCATATGTCTTATCTGAAAACTAGTCCCATCCTGATGAATTAATTATTGTTTCCTTGTTCTTTTGATTTTTTTAGATCTTTGGGGGTAGTAAGACACCTCTTTTTCTGAATTCAAGGTATTTTATCTATTCACTCTCCATCTCTAGTCTTTCCTCTAATTAGACATCAGAGTACCTAATGTATTGTTTCCTTTTAATTAATTTGTCTTGCTTGATTGTTTTTAATGTATAAAAATCTATCTCCCCTTCCTTTGGGGGTCCAGATCTAAACTAAGGAGGTCTAGTTCTGCTTTGTTAGACAATTGGCACATATGGTTGAATAAATCTATATGCTTGGAAGATTGAAACTTTGTTTACCTCAGTCATTTCTTCTTTTACCTACCATACATGTGAAAGAGTCTTGAGGGATGAAAAGATTAGAATCTTCATTTATACTAATTCCTGGACATTGGTCATGTGTCTATCTGGGTAATCTGGGCTTGGAGAATAGGTCTAGATAATCAAATGTTTTCCCTCTTGAGTCAGGAGCAATGAAGGAATTTGCCAGTGCTGCTCACCACATACAGATGTTTTAGCAGCAAAGTAGTGCCCACCAAAGACGTTACACAACCTTTCTGCTATTCTTGGTGTCTTTATAAGAATTTCAGAGATCAGGAACAAAATCAGTAGAGACAAGAAGACTATTTTGCTGGTTACAATATGTGGGACCACATGATTCCCTTTAATCAAGTAAGATACAGCTCATATGATGTGCAATAATGCAATTGAAGCATCAACCTTTCAAAAGTCAGTATGGAATGACCATCATACCTCCCAACTTTCCTCAAAATGGTAAATTGATTATTCTGGTCTCCTCCCCTATTTCAGAGAAGGAACTCTGCCCTTAATACAATTGATATTTTTTCAAGATATCTAATTTATGTTCTAGTCAAGTCCCACCATTTCAGGAGCCACCATGAAAACTCTTACTGCATATATTCTTTTTCCTTATAGACCCTGCCCCCACCCCCCACACCTCTGCCTCTGATTAGGGAACCAGTTTTTTTCTGTGGAGTAGGTTTAAAACTGAGCCTTCTTGCTATTACACTGGCTGCCTTTTCATCTCTTATACTATCCTTGGGCAGTGGCATTGCTGAATTTGTTGAATGGCCTTTTGAATTGGCAACTTTGTCATCATATACCTGATGAAAAAGGTTGGGCAGCTTATCTATCAGAAGCTGTATCTTCAGTGAATTGGTACTATCCTAGGAAGGAGTAGGGTTTGATAGTCCAGTGGTTTTTGGATCTGTCTCCAGAAAGACTTGCAAGATAAGGATGAGCTACTTTTAAACCCCTTTTAGACTTTCCTTATTCTGTTTTATATAGGGAGTTGCCCAGGTCTTAAAGGTTTTGTTTCAAAGAATGTTCTATACATTCCCTTGGAATGGTTAAGACAACTTCCTAGAAAGGGTTTGTGGAGGGATTGTTTGAAGTTCCTTTGCTCTCTAATTTTATGGGAATGGGGATATTGTGTTTTTCATAATCATAGTAGATAACTGTTCACCTGGAAGAAAAGGCATCCATTAGCTGATTTTGTGACAGTTTTCAATCTCAGAGTAAAGGTGAGGGGAAATAAGTGCCCTGCCAAAGAAGGAGATAGATTTGCAGAAGATCTAAAGGGGCAAAGATTTGATATTATTCCCTGATGGTACTCCCAGGACGGCAGAGATTTTGGCCCCTGGGTATCTCCGAGATTTGTTGTAAGGATAAAAATGAGAAATTATCATAAGGCATTCAGTAAATCTTAAAGCATTATACAATGTTATTCTTACTATTGTTGTTATTACTAGCTGTAAGTAAGACTGGTCTTGATATCAATTCAGATCCTGGGATAGATTGCATAAAGAGAATAATGACTTTTTAACTACCTATCTAAAGCTGACTGTGACATGATATTGATTGATGACTGCTGGAGGTGATCTCCGTGGTACTATAGCCCTAATGGTCCTTGTTACTTGCTGCTTGGCATAAGGAGATCCATTAATGAATGATTCTGTTATCTTCACTGATTGGGCCATACTTTTTTAAAGATTATTTTTATATCACTTGCTATTTTCACCTTTCTATGATTCTATATTTGTATGAAGCTTCTCTCCCTCTGATAGGCCTCTTCCTGAGGTTAATTATTTGGCAATGGAATTTTAAGAAACAATGAAGGGGGAAGTTTCTCTCTTTTTTTTTAATTTATTTTTTATTCTCATCTTGTACAAATTTTTTTTTTAATTAATAAAATATACTTGTTTACAAGTAGACAAAATACCCCTCCCCCATGAATATAGATAGACTTGCTTGGGCGAAAAAGTAAAGGGGAGAGAAAAAAATTAAAATTAAAAAAATAATAGTAATAATTGTAGGTATGGCCAGGTGGTACAATGGACGAAGCACCAGCCCTGGAACCACGAGCACCCGAGGCCATATCCAGCCTCATAAACCCAATAATCACCCAGCCATGTGACATGCAAGCCACCCGATCCCCACTGCCCTGCAAAAACCAAAAAAGAAGAAAAAAAAAGACCCAAAATAAAATAAAATAGTAATAATAGTAGGGGTAGCTGGGTGGCAGACAGAGCATTGGCCCTTGAGCCAGGAGCGCCTGGGGCTGAATCCGGCCTCAGACACCCAAAGATCGTTCTGCTATGTGGCCCCAGGCAGGCCACCCAGCCCCACTTGCCCAGGACCCTCCCCCAAATAATAATAACAAAAAATGTGCTTCAGTCTTTGTTCCAACACCATCAACTCTGTCGTGAGTGGATCACATTCTTTATGATAAGTCCATCAAAAAAGTTACTTCCATATTTTTCCACTGTTGCCATTGCTGATCGCAACTCCCTCTTTTCTTATTTCTCCACTACCATGTACTATATTTTCTCTCTCCTTTCACTCTGACTCTGCTGTAGGGTCACAGAGTGGTGCAGCAGACAAATCCCTGGTCCTGGGCCAAGAAGCCCTGAGCCCCCATACCACCCCTTAGGCCCAGAATCCACCTGGCCCTATAGTCCTGGGCAGGCCATCCAATCCCAGCCCCTTCCAAGAAGTAAAAAAGAAAATGTGTTATATCTGACCACTGTCCCCCCATGGTCCATCCTCTCCTCCTTTATTCACATCCCCACCCCTTCCCCCTGCTCCCCCCTCCTTCTTACTCCAGATGTCTATACCCCATTGAGTATATTTGCTGTTTCCTCTCCTAGCCATCTCTGATGAGAGCAAAGGTTCCCTCATTCCCCCTTGCCTCCCCCCTTCCATATCATTGCAATAGCTGATTGTAATAAAAAAAATCTTATTATGTGAAATATCTTGGACTATTCCCCCTCTCCTTTTTCTTTCTCCCATTCCATTTCCCTTTTTTCCTATTGACTCCATTTTTACACCATATTTTATCTTGAATTCAACTTTCTCCTGTGTTTCAACTATAAAAGCTCCATCTACCTGCTCTATTAACTGAGATGGTTCATAGGAATATTATCATTATAATTTTTCTATACATGCAGTTCATCTTCATTACGTCCCTCATATTCCACCCCCTCTCCTCCAGTCTCCATGCACCTGAGTCCTGTATCTGAAGATCAAACCTTCTGTTCAGCTCTGGCCATTCCAAAAGGAACATTTGAAATTCCCCTGGTTCATTGAAAGTCCATCTTTTTCCCTGGAAGAGGACATTCAGCCTTGCTAGGTAGTTTATTCTTGGCTGCATTCTAAGCTCTTTTGCCTTCCGGTATATTGTATTCCAAGCCCTATGAGCTTCCAATGTAGTTGCTGCTAAGTCCTGTGTGATCCTGACTGCAGCTCCACGATATTTGAATTGTGTCCTTCTGGCTGCTTGTAATATTTTCTCTTTGACTTGGGAATTCTGGAACTTGGCTATAACATTCCTGGGGGTTGGTTTTTTGGGATCTCTTTCTCAGGGGGATAGGTGGATTCTCTCCATTTCTATCTTGCCCTCTGCCTCTAGAATATCAGGGCAATTTTCCTGTAGTAATTCTTTGAAAATGATGTCAAGGCTCTTTTCCTAAGTCTGTTTTCCATATCAGTTGTTTTTTCAATGAGATATTTCACATTTTCTTCTAATTTTTCATTTTTTTTGGTTTTGAAGTATTGATTCCTGATTTCTGGTAAATTCATCAATCTCCCTGAATTCTATTCTTTGTCTGAAGGATTTGTTCTCCTCAGAGAGTTTTCTTATCTCTTTTTCCATCTGGCCAATTTTGCTTTTTTAAAGCATTCTTCTCCTCAATAACTTTTTGAACTGTTTTATCCGTTTGACCCAAGCTGGTTTTTAGCATGCTATTTTCTTCAGCATTTTTTTGGATTTCCTTGACTAAGCTTCTGACTTCATTTTCATGTTTTTCCTGCATCTCTCTCCTTTCTTTTCCTAGTTTTTCTTCCAACTCCTTCATTTGATTTTCAAAGTCTTTTTTGAGCTCTTTCATAGCCTGAGCCCAATTTCTGTTTTTCTTGGAGTCTTTAGATGCAGGAGCTTGTGCTTCCTCATCTTCAGACTGAGTATTTTGATCCTTCTTGGGCTCATTTGCAAAATATTTCTCAATGGTGTTCCTCTTGTTTCTTTGCTTGTTCATTTTCCCAGCCTAAGCCTGTTTTTTGGGGTGCTTCCTGAGCTTTTGGGACACTCCCACAAGGGTCTCAGTGTGTGAGGTTCTGTCCTCCCTCCTGGTCTGTGAATGAACATAAGCGCCCCCCTCTGCCACGGGGACAAGGTGGGGGGGCCCTGTTGTTCTATGGGGGGGGCCTAGACTGGGATCAGGATCTGAATGTGGTCAGAGCCCCAGAGTCCTGTTCCAGGGGCAGAGGACAGAGCTCTGCAGTCTCTCTCTCTTCACTCCTCTCCCTCAGCTCAATGGGCTCATGCCCTGGGGGCTCCTGCTTACTGGCTCAGCCTGCTTCTGTTTCCGGGTCTGGGCTGCTGAAAGACCAAGCTGCTAGCTGTGTGCCCTGAGGGCTGGGCTCCACGTGCTTGCTCTGGCAGAGGTCCCCCGCTGTTCCCCCACTTTGTGCCAGTGCTCCCCGGGGTGCAGCTCAGGAGACTCCCCCACTGCTGTGAGCCGCAGCTCCCAGCGCCCTGGGTCTGCCTCTGGCAGGCTGAAGTTCTTTCGCTCTGGCGGGCTGCCCTTCTGGCGGGCCGCCCCTCCGACCTGGGGAGCAGAGCCTTTCTGCTCTTTTCCAGGTTACCTTGAGTAGGAGAACTGCCTCACTGGGTCCCTTTGTGGGTTCTGTCTCTTGAAAGTTTAGTTAGAGTCCTTAGTTTATGAGTTTTTATCAGAGAGCTCCTAAGACTCGATCCCTTCTTGTCACCATCTTGGCTCCTGGGAAGTTTCTCTTTTAAAAAAATTTATTATATTTTTAATTCATGGAATAAAACAAATATTTCCATAATATAATACAAGAAAAAAGATGATTCCACATGAAACTGTAAATTTATTTACAATTTTCTATTTCTTTCAAATATACAAAATTATCATATAAATTTTTTACTTCCTGAATCCCACCCACCCAAAAGGCTAGCATTAAAAACAAATAGGAATAAAAATGTAAAATTATTCTATACAAACTTCTATTTATCAGTTGTTTCTCTGGATGAAGAAAGCATTTTTCTTCATATGTCCTTTATAGTTAATTTAGTCAAAACATAGTTACAATGGACAAAATAACTTACTCATTCAAAATTGTTCTTAAATTGATATTGTTGTTTCTGTGTACAATGTTCTCTTAATTCTGTTCATTTTGCTCTTCATTATTCCATGTGTCTTTTCAAGTTTTTCTAAGACCATTGAGTTTATCATTTCTTATAGCACTAAAGTATTCAATCATAATCCTATACCACAATTTGTTCAGATATTCCCCCAAACTGGGAAGACGTGTATGAAATTATTCTGGGTTAAGTGAGCAGAACCAGGAGAACAATTCATACATTAACAACATATAAAGAAAAAATAACTTTGAAAGAACTCTGATTGATGTAATGACCAACCATAATTCCAGAAGACCGATGTGGAAGCTTGCCATTAATCTCCTGACAGACAGATGACGGACTAAAGATACAGAATAAGACATGTATAATTTCCACGTGGGAATTTGTTTTGCTTGATGATGCACATTTATTATAAGGGTTTTTGTTTTTCTTTTCTTTATTTTAGTTTAGGGGAGAGAGGGAATGATTAGGGATAGGATAGTCAAAATGAAAAAAAAAAGAAATAAAATCAGTTCATTGAAGCATTAAAAAAAAAATGCAGCAGAAGGAAAGCCAGAAGGAATCAAACATGATCAAGACAGTTTTGAAAGTTTTATGTCAGATTCATTATCTATTTTAAGAAGAAAAGCAAGCTGCACATAATAGAAATTTGTGATTTCATATACAATCCTCTTTTTCTGTTCTACTATATATATGGAAATATGGACATACTCATTTTGTTTAGTGTTTGTTAAATTCAGAATAAAAAGTATTGAATAAATGAATCTAAGTGGGAAAAGATTGATGTAATGGAAATAAATAGAATGTTATTTCAATGGTCTAGACCAAAGATGATGAGGGCCTCAATTAAGGTGAAAGAAGGAAGGGGGGGAGAGAGGAAAGGAGAAAGAGAGGGAAGAGGGAAGGAGGAAGAGGAGGAGGGATAGAAGGAAGGACAGGAAGGGAAGGAAGGATAAGAGTAAAGAAGGAAGGAACAAGAAGAAGGAAGGAAAGAAGGAGGAAAGGAAGGAAGAATAGAAGAAAAGAAATGTAGGATGAAAATAAGGAAAGATAATAAAGAAGCAAGGAAAGGAAGGAAAAGAAGAGGAAGAAAAGATTTCTTAAGCACAATTTTACAGTTGAAGAAACTGAGGCAATCAAAGGTTGAGTGACTTGCAAAAGTCTTACAGTCAATAAGTATATGAGGCTAGATTTGACTTCAAATCTTCCAGACTCCAGATCCAGTGCTTTTTACATTGTGCTGCCTAATTGCCTCTTGGTATAGTGGAGATAAAAATGACAAAATTTGACAATTGATTATTGGGTGAATGAGAGTGAAGAGCTGAAGACAACACTGAGGTTTTAGATGATATTGTAATGATAATGATGTTCTTAATTGCAGCAGGGAAGTTTGGAAGAGAGGGAGGTTATAGGGGAAGGATGAGATATGTTGTAGAAATGTTGGGTGCTAGATGTCTCTGGAGCATTCAACTGAAAAAGTCAATTAAGTAGTTGGTAATATAGGACTGACTGGTGATTAAGAGACAAATTTGGATTAGACAGATAAAGGAAAGATCTGCATATAGATGATAGGGAGCTGATGGAGTCACCAAGTGAAAGAGTATATATCAATTTTTTGTTCTTCCCTAATCCCCCCTACCCAAGAGAAGGTTAGCATTAGAAACAAATAGGAATATATATGTAAAATTATTATATACATACTTCTACTTATCAGTTCTTTTTCTGGATGCAGAAAGTATCCCAGGAAGGAGTCCTGGAAAATAGCCATAGCTAGTGGGCAAGGCATGGATGAAGACATAACAAAAGCGATTGTGGAGGAATGGGTCATATATATAGGAGGAGAACCAGGAGAGAGCAGTGTTATGAAAACTGAGAGAGTACAAAGGATCCAGGAGAAGAGGGTAATCAATAGCATTTAATTCTGCAGAAAGCTTAAGAAGAATGATGACTGAGAAAAGATCATTAGATGTGATCACTACTATGTTTGGAGAGAACAGTATCAGCTGAGTGATGAGCTTGGAAGACAGATTATAAGGTATTTAGAAGAGAGGGAGAGAAAAGAAGGTATAGACTCCAACCATAAATGGTCTTTTCAGGAGCTGTATAGTCCCTAGAAAACTCCTCCTGAGAAGGGCAGGCCAAACTTTCCTTTTAGCCCATAGTCATAGGAGTTATGAACCACCATACTTAGCTATGGACAGCCAGACCAAAAAGAAAAAAAAGTCAGACTCTTCTCTAGATAAGAGGAAATGTATTCTTTGTTTGATCAGACCTATATCTGATGTTGACTTGAAGTCTACTTTCCTGGACAACTATTTGATCTAAAGTCAGAAAATTCCTTGTAATTCCTACTTAAACTGAAATAGGGATCCTATGTCATCCCTCCTCAAAAAACCTCATTTATTTCAGGGATTCTTCTACTCCCCCCCCACCTCCAAACAACAACACAGAAATTGTGTGGAGCCTGGAAAACCCAATTCCTACAATCTGGATTGACAAACAAATTAAACTGAACAAGAATGAAGTCTAAGCAAAGGAGGCAAAATTATTGTTCTCCTTCCTTCAGGTCCATATGCTGACCTTTATTATACAGTATGTCCTAAGCTTTAATGGCTTAAAACTGCACCAGACCTTTTGGGACACCCTGTATATCCCTCAGTAGCAAAAGATGCTGGCTTTTTTTTCCTTTTCCTGGCCAGTACAAAATGTTCCTGATTCCCTAGATGTATCTAAAGAAGCACTGCAGCTTGTGAACCAGCAATTGCTTCTCCTGTCCTAATTGTGATAATCAAAAGCCACATCTACAATTTTTTGTCAAGTTCTCTTTGTTCATTGCTTCTCATTTATATTTAGTGATAGCCCCTTTTACTTATTCCAGATTTTTTATTTTTGTTTATCTTACATCAACTTTCAAGATGTCTGAGCTGAAAGGAAAAGGGTAATATAGATCAACAATTTAAATTGTGTCTATGGGTCTATGTTTCGTTTTTCAACTGATTGTTTTCATTTAAGCTGATGATTGCTGTCATCATTAAGGGCTTTTAGTCAATAAAAGCAGATTTTTTCACCTTGTGCTCAAAAAGCTACATAGAATATTGATGAACATTAGTGCTTCTTAAGTACATGCTTCTGTGGAGCACAGATTCTGGTTACTAAAAAGTACTTAAAATGGTAGGGCTAAAAGTTTCCTTTACAAATTTTGTAACAATAAGGTATATCTATCAAATACAAAATGCTTGGTTTGGCAATTCAAAGTCTTTCATAACCTAACCCATTCCTTCCTTTCCGGTTTTATTACTTATTCTTGTTGTTCAGTCATTTTTTCATTGTATTCTACTCTTTATGACCCCATTTGGAGATTTTTTTGAAATTTCTTTGACATTTTTTTGAAAAGATACTGGAATGGTTTGTCATTTTCTTTTCCATCTCATTTTATAAATGAGGAAACTGAGACAAACAGGATTAAATGACTAGTCCAAGGTCACACAGCTAGTAAATATCTAAGGTCAAATTTGAACTCAGGAAGAAGTGTCTTCAGCAATCCTATCTACTGTTCCATTTGACTCCCCCTATTATACTTTTTCCTGACATGTACTTTTTAATCCAGTAAAACTGTTCTGTTGATTGTTCAATGAACAAAACACTCCATTTCTAAGCTCTGAGTATTTTTTTTTTTAGGTTTTTGCAAGGCAAATGGGATTAAGTGGCTTGCCCAAGGCCACACAGCTAGGTAATTATTAAGTGTCTGAGACCAGATTTGAACCCAGGTACTCCTGACTCCAAGGCTGGTGCTTTATCCGCTACACCACCTAGCCGCCCCCTGAGTATTTTTTTATGTCTGTCCCCCATATTTGGAAGGTTATTTCTCTTTATCTCTACCTGTTAGCTTCCCTTACTTCTTTTAAGTCCCAATTAAAATCTCATCTTTCACAAAAAGCTTTCTCAAACTTTCTGTTGATTATCTTCTATTTATCTTTTATATAACTTAACTTTGTACATTTTTTCCATGTATTTTAATCCATTAGATAGTAAACTCCTGAAATGTAGAGAATTTTTGCATATACTTAGTGCTTAGCACAGTGTCTATCATGTGGTAGACACTTAATAAATGTTTGATTGATTAATCTTTTTATTATTGACTAATAATGAAATAATAATGATTAATAATACAAAAATTATACAAGATGAAAAGTACAAAATAAATAACTTTGAAAATCTTATGACGCATGAAACAGTGAGATATATTCATCAAAAAGCATTCTATAAGAGATCCATAATTCCTTAAAATAATTTGACCTAACCATCTGATTTATATATATGCATATATTATATGTTATATATATATATATATAACCAGCTATTTAATATATGGTATATATTTAATATAAATATAAACCATATATTATAATAGCTATAAAAGAATTTATCCACATATATTTATATACTCACATATAGATGTTTGTATGCATATAGATATATGTGCATATATATTTGTGTATGTGTGTGTGTGTGTATATATATATATATATATATATATATATATATGTATGTATATTCCGGGCCTGTAGTTAGGAAAACCTGAGTTCAAATCCAAGAGAATTATTAGTTCTGTGACCCTGGGCATGTCACTTAACCGCTATTTGCCTCAGTTTCCCCTTCTTTAAAATATGGATAGTAATAGCACTTCTCTCCCAGGTTTATGGTGAGGATCAAATGAAATGATAATGTTCCTTACCCTTAATAAGTGCTTAAGTAACCACCATTTCTCTTATTACTTAGATAAATAGATGCTTAGAGAAACATAATTGCTCTTATTACTATTAAATATTTGAAATAGTACAATCACACAACAGAATATGGCCTACATTGACTTCAAGAAACTGTATAAAGCTTTTTTAATAACAGTAAAAGCTCATTATTTAAATACTAATATCCCACCATTATGACTATGTTGACATAGAGCACGACAATTTCTGAGAAAAATAAAATGAGTATTACTCAAGTGACAATGGGGAGTTAAAATGGAGAGGTACATGACTGATGCACACAAGCTGAAACATGTAAGGAAGTTTGATGATTAATATGAGTAAAGGATAGCGTTAGGGAAATGAATGAATGAATGAATGAATGAGATGAAATTAAGGTATTTAAGGGGAACATTCTGAGGTGTTTGGTACTTTCCTTATGATTTCAGGAGAAATCAGGGAAGCCCCTACAAGATTGGGTGAATTCACTATGGTAAATATGGGAGTATATGAATAAGTCTAGCATAGTATGGGTAAGCATAGATGATTTGTAATTTGTAAAGGAAAGAACTGGGACAGTGATAAGATTGCAGATCATTTTGCATGTGTACATCCTGATCTAAGCTTATCTTCCCACGTGAAAGTCATACTGATTATGTCAATGGGACTTTAAAAATGATAATACTGTAATTGTTAATGCAGAACAATGGGTGGGGAGGCAAAGGAACATGAATGGAGGGAGGGGAAGTGTCAGGAAGTGTGCCAGAGATTTACCCTGGTGACTTCCACCCACATCCAGCCTAATACATTGGTAGTCCCCAAAACAAGGCTGGTGTGTCTTTAAAGTTGACCACATTGGTGGAAAACAAAAGGCAGTGTGTGTGGGAGAGTTCAGGAGCAAAAGGCCAGATAAGGTTCACAGGAGGGGTGCAGCAGTATGCCACCAGTGGGTTTAGGGATCCTGACTTTTCTGTTTTGTCTTTGTTGTGTGTATGCATGGCCATTGAGACTTTGAGTACCATGCAACATATATGTGTGTGTGTGTGTGTGTGTGTGTGTGTGTGTGTGTGTGTGTGTTTGCATGGTCCAAGTCTTTGTGATGGCCTACTTCAGAGCCTGAATATAGCATATACCAAAATGGGGAGTTTGTTCAGAATTAGGCATGTCTCAGTGTCAGCTTAAGAGCTAAATAACTAATATGATTAGTTGAGCTTCTTACTTATGATTAGGCACTGGACTGATGTAACCAACAGTTTATTATTTAAAATAAAAAAATGAAAATAAAACCATATATATAATATATATATATATATATATATATATATATATATATATATATATATATATATATATATATACTTATACTTCATCTAAGGTTCAGTTTTAACCAAAAAAATGGAACCAAGTGCCTGACTTTTATATCTCTGAATTTAATACAGTCTTTCTCTAAAATTTGAATAGCTATCCTTTTCCTGGTTATCATTTCTCTACTTTGTTTTAAAAGGCAAACTTAAGCAAAAAAAGTAAAAAAAAAAAGCCCAAGAAAAGATACTCTTGGCTTACATCGGTGCTTATAGGACATGTTGAATGAATCATGCACATGACAGTTGCCAGTAGCTTAAAATATCATTTTTTAATTCATAATTCAGTGAAATGTCTTCTCATGAATAGATCAGTAGCCTAGCTCACTTGCTTTTCTATAAATCACGTCCAGTTGCCCCAAGTGTTTAGAGGTTGCTGGTCCTCTCTTGTTCCTTTAATGAAGAGGTTCTGCCTTGTTATAAAGCCTCAGTAAATGAAAGCTGTTTACATTTCACATGTATGTTTGCATTTCATATGGTTCAACTTTTATACCAAGAAGCTGGAACTCATTAAGAATTTTAATTTGATAACATAGTTGATTAAGATAAAAGGCCTTAATTACATAAAATAATTTGTCTAGAAAATATATCACTACACATAAAAACACAACAAATAAATGTTTTCATTGTCTTCTCTATTATGGCTACTTGTTGATTACCAATGTTAATACAGTATCTAGGTTACACAATTCTTATACCATTTGTTTCCTGTGAATGGTTATGTGGTTAAGGTCAGAAGAATACACCTTCAACTGCAGAGGCCTCCAGGAAGAAGGACTAAAACATTTGCACTTCATGATCCGCAAGAAACATTGGAAATTATGTATCAAGTCTCTCACCTTAGATTCTTTTATATGCTTGCTCCCTGTTCTATGCCATATCTATTAGATTTTTCTTTGTTTATTGCCAGTGAGGCAAGCACCATTATCTGAAGCTAGGGATTTTTTCTAAAAAAGAAGTAACTTCTGGGGTATGGAAAGGAATTATTACAGTCAGCATGAACTTCTGCTCTGTACATCTACAATACTGATAAATAGTAATTAAATGTTTAATATGATAACCTTGAGAGTAGATTTTGAAAGAGCCTTCTGAATCATCAAAGAAAGGTTAAATGATGTTCATAGTTTTACTTTTTAAAAGATTTTAGAATTGTATTCCAATTCTATAAAAATATAATTTTATATGCTATTTATGGAAACTCTCAATTACCTACAATTAAATTACCCCCAAACTCTTCCATCATTCTAGATAAATGAAATTATCTAGATAAATGATTATTGTACCTGATTTTTAGGGATTACCAAAAAAAATTCCATGGGAGTAAATATATTTCTTTTGTTGTTTTTTTTTCCAAGTTTAAAAAATCAAAAATGTGAAGAGAATGTGTACCTCCCCCATCCCTTGCATACTGACAATTGCAAACTCTCCCAATTGTATAACTGATATGTCTTGGGTCTGGTACATGATAGCATCAGCTTGCTCAGATGATGTAATCTCTTCACATGAAGGATTCTGAGGCACTTGCTTCTAGGAGAATCATTATGACATTTAAGGGAGATGCCTTGGAGACACTGTGAAGCATGGAGACACCTGTGACTGGTTCTGGTTGGGAGGAGTCTTTTTTGATTAGCTGCTTAACCAGAACTGATAGCATCTTCAAAAAGGCCCCAGTTAAATATCCCTTTGCTTCATTCTGTGCCTCCACTCAAATAAAGATCTTAGAGCATACTCTCTCTCTGAAATCTTATGGCCCCTTAGAAACAGAGTTTTGTCCTTGACTTTTTGTTCATTCTTTTATGTTCTAAATGAAGAGAGTAGAATTGGAATTCGGAATGAACAGTATAGAATTACTCTTCCCAAGGAGAAAGGAATGATTGTAGGTGTGAACTTTAGGACCCTAGACTAGTAGAAGAACTCATCTTTCATGACTGCCATATTAGAACAAGAACTTGGTAGGGTCAGTGTAGGAACTAAGGTAAATTAGGAGCTTAATCCCTTCTCAGAGAATGAGAAGCTATTGGGGAGATCATGCCCCCTGAGCTATTGGGGTGAAGTTTTGAACTTTGTTCTTGCTATCTCTTTGAAGGAAATACCACTTTGTAAAAGTCAACTGTTGTTAAGTAGTTCAGTGGAACTGGGGTGTTAGTCTCAGGCCCATAGCATTAAGAGGAATAAAATTGATAGGGGTTTAAGCTGATGCCATGAAGAAGATAAATACCCCCAATCCCTCAGGGTCACTCCTTGGAACCCTAAAGAGAGATTTAGTAACCTGGCACTTTGGAGAGTGAGGTTAGAGTTTATATGGTACAAACCTTTTGAAAAATTTTCAAATGTGTTTTTCTATGCTATTTCCTGGGAACTATTTTCCCACTGCCCATGACTATATAATAAAACTATCAAAAAGGCAGCTGCTTCATACTAAATTTAGCAATTTTGTCTGTGCGTGGGGGTATTATTGTAATTAGATGATATCTTTCAAAATGATTAAATAATTCTTGCAACAGACAGTGATCCTGTCTTGAGGGGACATCACTGAGAATAATGTTACATTTAGCTCTAACTCTGTTTTTTGTTTGTCAGAGGAAAGACAGCAAGTTTTCCCTTTGTGAGAGCATGAAAGATCCAATGTCCTAGCTACATTTCAAATGGAGGCTGAGTAACAACTTTAGGGGAATACTGTAGAGGACTGGAGTAGATGTCCTCTGAAAAGCCTCCCAACTCTAGGATTCTGAGATTCTATGACTCTATGAGTCTTGTATTCTCAGGCACCCAGACCATAATCTATTTCAGTCCTCACTTTATTTTCCCAGTTCATAGGCTTAAGCCTTCTCTCTCACTAGGGACAATACCAGTGAGATAGCAGATGAGTCAGAAACTTCCTTTTGTCCTGGCAACACACAGAGGTCAAACCTCTAAAGATTAAAATGACAATTATGCTGTCCATTGCCTTCCAGCATATGGGTCAGAACAAAATATGGGAGGCTTGGGGATGAAAGAAAAGAAGAGAGTAGGAATAATGTGCAGAAATGACCAGCAGCCAGTTATTTACTCTTTTCTCTGTTGTGCTCTTCAGTTGTGATTAGATCGGTATTGTAAGTCTTCCACTTGATTTTCCCTGAAGAAATCACCCCTAGCTCTCAGGGTTAGGTTGACTTTTACTATATTTTTCAGGACACAAATCTTACCCAAGATTCCCTACCCCTCACTTTTTAATTTTAGTATATGTGCTGCCGAAGCAAGTATGTCCCTTCACTTTTTTAAATTGAAACTGGCCACTTGGGATAATATTGGTACAAATTGATAGCAGTCAATTCTAGGGGTGCTCTTCTTTTCTACTTTGTTGTACTAGCCAATTACCAATCCTTTATAATGATTGCTGTCAATCATCACATTTTCATGTCCCACTCATTAGGTAAAAAAGATGGGGAAATTGATCTTTGTTTTGCAGTAAGCTAAGAACTAAAATGCAAGCAATACTGTTTTGGGACTATAGTTATTCTCATTGGGCAGCTAGGTGGTGCAGAGGATAGTGCACTAGGCCTGGAATCAGGATGATTTACCTTCATGATTTCAAATACAGCCCAAGACATTATGTGACCCTGAGCAAGCCACTTTACCTTGTTTGCCTCAGTTTGCTCATCTGTAAGATGAACTGGAGAAGGAAAGGGCAAACCACTGTACTATCCTTGCTAAGAAAACCCCAAATAGGGTCACAAAGAGTCAGACACAACAACAACAACAACAACAACAACAACAACAACAACAGCAACAGCAACAGCAACAGCAACAATTGTTTCCATTAGGCATCTTCTGTATGCCACTTTTTTGGAGGTTAATAGTCAATCTTGAGAAATGCCAGTAGAGATGGTGATATAGAAAATCAAAGATGAGCTCAAGTCTCCTGAATATATTTTAATTTGTATTTACTTAAGGCAATGGAGTTTGAGTGACTTGCTCAAGGTCACATAACTAGGCAATTATTAAGTATCTGAGGTGGAATTTGAACTCAGGTCCTCCTGAATCTAGGGCTGGTGTTCTATCCACTGTGCCACCTAGCTGCCCTTTTCTGAATATATTCTTCTTTTTTTTAGGTTTTTGCAAGGCAAATGGGGTTAAGTGTCTTGCCCAAGGCCACATGGCTAGGTAATTATTAAGTGTCTGAGACTGGATTTGAACCCAGGTACTCCTGACTCCAAGACCAGTGCTTTATCCACTATGCCACCTAGCGGCCCCCTCCTGAATATATTCTTGAAAAGATCTAAAAAAGGAACCAAGTAAAATGATGATCAATAAATTGTGTAGTAGGTGAGGAGCAGAAAGTAGATCAGGTAGTTGTATTTATTGTATACAGGGTTAGTAAAATATAAGAAAACTGAAAAGATAGGAAAGGACCAAGTTATGAAGGCCAAATAAAGTATTTTGCTTTTTTATTTTTAAATTTATTTTAGATTTATTCAATCCTGGCAGTAATTGGGAGCCAATTGTATTTATTGAGTAGGAAAGTAATATAGTCAGTCCTATATTTTAGGAAGATGACTGGTTGGAGTTGGTTGGAGCTGGTTGGAGAAAAGGATTTAAGTGGGGAGAGACTTGAAATAAGGCACCAATCAGAAGGTTATTGCAATAGTTCCAGTGACAGGTTATGGTTACCTGTATAAGAGTAATGACTCTGTGAATGGAAAGAAGAGGACATACAATTTAGATGGTACGAAGGGGAAAATATGACAAGATTTGACAACAAATTGGAAATGTAGTATGACTGTAAGAAGTCAAAGACAACACTGAGGTTGCAAACTTATGGTTGTGCCCTCAGTGGTAAAAGGACAGTTAAGAAAAGGGTTGATTTGAAGGGGAAGATAATAAGGTGTCTTTTGGAATATTAGTTTGAGATCTCACAGAATATCCAATCCAAGTGGGCAGAGCCAAGATGGTAGAATAAAGACAGGAACTCTCATGAGCTCTCTTTCAAACCACTCCAAATACTCTAAGTAAATTCTAGAGTGGCAGAACCCACAAAGAGAGTGAAATAATTTTCTAGCCCAAACAGCTTGGAAGCTCCACGGAAAGGATCTGTCACATTAGGGTTAGAAAGGGCCTGCAGCAAACTGGCTCCAGCTATTCAGGAGCAGACTACAGGGTCTTTCTGGGTCCCTAGGGACACCTGGGTCATGGCAGTGGTAATGGTTTCCAGACCTCTCAGCCCAGGGATTGCCAAGGACAATTGGGAAGCTCAGCAGGAAAACTCTGACACCCTAGAGTGAGAGGACAGCCCAATCCCCGGGGAACAAGAGCAAGCCTGGGGAACCACCCAGCAGGGAGTCACCTAGTTGCTGTTTCTGGAGCACTCAGTCCATGGACAATAAGAGGTTGGGGGAGATTTCAGAGGTCACTTTATCATCCCTGAGGTAGGACTCTGTGGCTTTGCCCAAGTCTGGGGTCCCAGACTCAGGAAAAGGAACAGAAGCACAGCAGAACTTACTGACTGTCTGCTACACTCCAGGGACTCTCCTCAAGATTCCACGGCACAAAGGAGTACTTGTGGTCATCCACAGACCTTGAGCACAGGCCAGAAGAGCAGTCATAGTCTCTCATAAGATCTTAGAGGAACTGAGAACTTGCAGGTCCATGAAAACAGCTGCACCAATTCTCAAAAGCTTGGAACAGTGTGTTTGCCATCTTGGAAGCAGAGCCTCATCTTAATAAAGAAATCATAGGGGGTGGCTAAGGTGGCGTAGTGGATAAAGCACCGGCCCTGGAGTCAAGAGTACCTGGGTTCAAATCTGGTCTCAGATACTTAATAATTACCTAGCTGTATGGCCTTGGGCAAGCCACTTAACCCTGTTTACCTTGCAAAAACCTAAAAAAAAAAAGAAATCATAGGCTGGGGAAATGAGCAAACAACACAAGAAAAAAATTCAACCTTAGACAATTATTTTGGTCCTATGAAGGATCAAAATACACACTCAGGAGATAACAAAGTCAAGGCTCCTTCATTCAAAGCCTCTAAGAAAAATATGAATTGAGCTCAGGATATGGAAGAGCTCAAAAAGATTTTGAAAATCAAATAAGGGAGGTAGAGGAAAAATTGAGAAGTGAGAGTGATACAGGAAAATCATGAATGAAGCTTGGCGAAGAAGATATAAAAAAATACTGAAGAAACTAAGATCTTAAAACCAATTTGGAACAAATGGAAAAAGCAATCCAAAAAAAGACAAGGAGGAGAAGAATGCCTTTGAAAACAGAATTGATCAGATGGAAAAGGAGTTACAAAAACTCTCAGAAAAATAATTTCTTAAAATGTAGAATAAAGCTAAGGGAAACTGATGACTTTGTAAGAAATCAAAAAACAATAAAACACAACCAAAAAAAGAAAAACTAGAAGAAAATGAGAAATATCTTATTGGAAAAACAACTGTAAAGCACATCGAGAAGAGATAATTTAAAAATTATTGGACCCCTTGAAAATCATGATCATTAAGATCCTAAACCTCAT